>NW_008579058.1:47506-97841 GCF_000257125.1 Entamoeba nuttalli P19 | reverse complement strand
AAATAAATCCATAATATTTTTGGAAAAAAAAGTAATTTTAAGTTTCTATTAACATTTTTATGATAGATGAACGTAAAATGTTTACTCCAATACAATTATTTGGAAGAGAAGTTGATGAAAAATTTAACACAAACAATGTTCAAAAACACTTTCAAAAAGTGATTGAATGCTATCACAAAAAGGAAATACAAACATTTAACGATTTCTTTTATGCGCTATCAGTGATACTACCTCGTTCTACTATTGGAAGTTTTAAACAAATGATACGAAGACTTGACTTACCACAACTTGGAAAAATACCTGTAATGAATAAATTTTTTCGAGATGTTTCTTTAATAGACCCACAATCAGGAACAAAAGTAGGAAATGTTTTAAGTAAAATGAATCCAACAACTAATCCTGAAAGTATCATTAAAGTAGCTGAATTATCACTTGGCAAAAAGGAAGAAAATTTTCAAGAATTTAAGAATGTACTTGAAAAGGTGTGTAATTCAAAACCAAGTACTTTTGTTATTCAACATTTTGGGGGAGATGGTTTTGGGATATTTATAGATGAAGATGAAACAGGAAATGGGTTTGTTGAAGGGAGAATTGAAGAAAGAAATGAAAAGATGGAGGAACGTGATGATAATGAACTAAAAAGAAAAAATGAAGCAGAGAGATTGATCAGAGAAGCCTTTTCTGATGGAGAAGAAAAGTTAGAAAAAGAAGTAACTCATATGACATCTAAGCAAACACCAGTCATTGAAAACCAAAATAGTTTATCAAAACACTTTGTCCAAGAACAAAGTAATGAAGCTGTCATTATCAATTCAACCGATACTTTTGCTCATGAAAATGAAGAAAAAACAAAAGAACAAGAGAAAAAAAGCCAAATTGGAAAGAACGAAGAAAGGCCTACTTCTAAACCACTCTCTTTAAATACAATAATTCAAGAAAAAGAACAAGAAGAAATACAACAAACATTAGACAAAATAATTAAAGAAATACAAACTAAAATAATGAAAGGATATGTTTTAGAGAAGAATGAAACAAATGAAAAACTGCTGAAAGAACTATCACAACTAATTCATTTTAATTTATAAAAAAACAATTGTTTAATAAAGTTGAAGTAAGTGTCAATAACTTTAATAAAACATTCAATTAATAAAATTATTTATTACATCTTTAATAGGATATGTTATTGACAATTTTACTGTTTTGTTTTTAATCATATAAGAAATTGTTATTAAAAAAAAAGTGTTATATATTAGTTTAAGCTAGTGTTGCGTTATAGACAACTGAAGCTTTTTTAAATAAATAAGAGAAAGAAAATAATAATTATTTTGAATAAAAACAAACCCATTATTCTTTACAATTCAATTAATGAAAGTAAAATGAGAATAATACAAACAGAATAATCACAAATTAATCATTTAAAAAAAAAATAAAAAAAAAGAAATATAAAACAAAATTTGAGATAACAAAATACAGCGATTAATTAAAAACCAAGAATTTGTTGAATTGTAAAGTCGTTTCTACTCAAGAGAATATCATCGTCGTTATTAAAAAGAGAACATATAAATGAATTAATTTCTTGTCCTTTATCAAGAATCTGTTTAGTGTGAAAGAAATCTTTAATATAAAATATATTTTTATCGACATGAATCTTTCCTTTACTTGAATGAACTAAATAATTTTTCATTTCAACAGCATCCAATAAAATATTTAATGTTTCTCTTATTAAATTCTTTTCAAACCTCCTTTCTACACTAGATATTTGAATACCATTTAAAAGGTCTGAATCATATATTTCATTACATCTATTGTCTACATATTCAGCTAATGGAATTTCATCATTTTCTGTAGCAATTGATATAATTCTAAAAAATGGATATTCCTTCATTTTATTAAGTTTAGGTTTTTCAATTCGAATATCATAAAATTTATTCAATACTCCAATATAGAAACTTTGTAAACTTGAGTCATCTTCTTTTCCTTTTCTTTTCCAAAGATTTTCATTGATGACTTTGGGTGACTTAGATTGCATAATGAATAAGATCTTAAAAAGAAGAAACTTTTATTATTTTCATTTTGAAAACAAATCACAATTTTGTTGTTTTTTACAAAAACAAAAACGATTTTATTTTTTCTATTTTTAGTATATAGTCTTTTTTAGGAATTTATTACTTTTATTTTCTTTTAATAGAAATTTTTAGAACCAATAAAGTATTTATTTTTGTGAATTTCTTGTATTATACATGGAATTTATTAAAAAGTTATATTTAGAAGAATTTATTAATTCATTTATTCTTCTGAAAACAATATTTTTTTGTTTTTTCTAAAAGAAATAAATTAAAATCAAATCAATGGGTTTTCTAATTATATAAATATCAAAAATAGATTTATTAAATCAATAAAATATAAAATTTGAAGTTTGTTTCTTTTTACTTTAAAAAATGGTTTAAAAACAAACAAAAATGTAACAAAATATTTTTTTTTTGGTATTTAAATATATTATAAAATGAAATTATTGTCTTTCTCTCTAAAAGAGGTATTTAATTTGATGTCTTCTAATATATACCATTTATCTTTAACAATTTTATTTATAATATCAGAACATTGTTTTGACTGTTTATCATTTGAACAAAAAACTTCTAATGTTTTATTTGTTTTAGTATCTTTAATTAACAATTGACGTTTATTGTAAGAACAAATTATATTTTGATTAATTGGATATTCAGTAAAAGAATATTGAATAGTTCCAATTTTTAAAGAACATAAAAGAATATCATTACAAATAAGAAGTGTATATTTCTTTTTATCTTTTGTTTCAATTTTACATTTATTAAATAATAGTCTATTAAAAATAAAATATTCTATTTTATTACGTTTTTGTAATTCATATTGTAATTTATCTCTAAAACTGGTACATTCATCAATCAATAATGAAAAATTATGATATTTATGATATACTTCTTTTAAACGATTATAATCTGGATTCTTAATTGGTGTATTTTTTAATAATTCTAATATTAAAATAGGATATCTCATTGTTCTTTGAACTGGTTGAATTAATAATTGTTCTAATTCTTGATGACCTAACTCTGGTTGATCTTTATTTGTATTGATTAAGTCTTTTACACATTTCAAAGTTTTAATTTGTTCCCATACATTAGCTCCTGTGTTATAATTAATAGTAAATTTTAACAACGATGATGCAAATATATAACACTCTTCTAAAACATTAGAAATTATTATTTCTGAATCATATTTATCTAATACCTTTCTTAAACAAATACTAATTCTCATTGAACTAATACAAACTTTATCATAAAATTCATTAAAAATATAATTTATTAATTCTTTCTTAATTAGTCCATTATTAACAAGTTCATTTAGAGGATTTATAAAATATTTATTGATAAGTTGTAAATTTTTGTATAATTTCTCTTCTGTTTCAGTTAATTCTTTAAACACTTTCTTTCTTTTAATAAGTAATTTTGCTTTATATTTATTTCTAACTAATAGTCCTCTTAAATATGATTGAAGCAAAATAATTCTCTTATCATTATTCTCAAGTACTTTTTGTGTTTGTTTTATAGTGAATGATAATTTAGGAGAAAGAAGTAATGGTGATTGTTTTACTATTATTTCTTTATTTTTGAGTTTTGGACTTATTAAAGGAAATAACCTCCTTTCATCTTCAGTCATTTGTTTTTGTTCTAAATTTTCAAATAACAGTGTAATTGCTCTTGGCCTATTCTTTTTCAGCTCAAGCATTTTTACTTTCTTTTTTATAGATTTATTTTGTTCACATCTTTTTAACTCTAAACACTGAGGTAATGTTGCTTTATCTTCTTCAATCAAATTATCATATTTTCTACTTTTTATAAAACTATTTAGTTGTCTGATATTTTTTTTAAATGAGAGATTATCTTTACTTGTTGGTGATAACATTTGTTCATAAGAAGTCATTCTTCTTTTAGGTTGTTCACTTTTAATCATTTTATTATTTATTTTTTTTTCTTCTTGTGAGTGTTTTTTTTCTTCTTCCTTATTCTTGTTTATTGATGAGAGATATTTGAGGGTTAATCCCTTGACTGTTAATCTTCTTATGTTTGGAAGTGATAACCTTAATTTTTTCTTTAATACATCTTTTTTTTCTGTTATTAATTTATTACTCATTCCTTCTTTTTGAGAGGGTATAACTTCTAATTCATTTAAAGATGATTTTATTGGTAATAAAGGTAATGATAATGACCTCCAATTTTTTCTTGTGTTACAAGAATTAATAAGGTTATTTCTTTCAATCGTTTTACTTTCTCTACACCATTCAGTAATTCGTGAAATAATTTTAGGTGTTCTAAAATTCTGTGGATTTTCTCCAGTTAGTTCAAAGAGTGCTTTTGTAATTAACATCTTTTCCTCATTAGAGACTTGACTTTTAATGATAGCATTAACAACATCATTATTAATGATTTTAAGGAATGTTTTCATAAAGTTTATTTGTTGTTTTTCTTCTATTTGTAAATATTTAAAAATATCTAATGGAGGAATTTGATATTTGACTAATATAGCTGCTGTTTCAAATGCTTGTTGTTTAGTAAGTTCGTATATCGCTAAAGGATAATCCAAAATATACTTCATAACTACTTCAATTTCTTTATATTCAAAACTTGTTCCATTGAAATTAATTTCAATATCACTACTAATAGGTGTTGAATAACATATTAGAGAAGATAATGTTGATTTCTTAAACTTAGGATTACTCAGAACGTTTATAGGGAATGAAATTCTATCTGTTTTAGAATATAGAATAATCAAGTAATTCATCAGAAATTAATTTAATAATTCTAGTTTCTGTTTTAAAATATTTGTTTTTAAGATAATCACAACATTTATTTCATTCAAATTTTATAAATTAAAATATGTATATATTCCAAGATTAATATGATTTGATATACCCTCTTTGTTTTTTATGTTTTTGTTATTATTGGTAAGAAAAATGACAACTACCATAAAGGTTTATTGTTATTGAGTATATTTTATGTTAGTTTAAGAACTTTATTGAATAAAGAATTTATATAATTTCCATCAACTAAGTTTTATTTAAAAAGAATGATTTTCAATCGTTATTTATTTCTAAATTATAATTTATTATTATTTTTAATATAATAATAAATTAAATCAAAAACAAGTCTTTTTTTAATTAAACAAAGAGTATTTAAATATTTTATAAACAAAGAAATATGATTGTCATTGAAATAAGAAATTTTTTAATTAGTAAAATGAAATTAAATATAAAACTGTATCTAAAAGTAAGATAAATACTTGGACTATTTTCAAAGCAAAAATAAAAAAAACCATTTTCAATTAATTTTCATAATCATTAAATCTTCTGATATCTTGTAGTTGTGGATGATCCTCATTTAATGATTTAGCCATATATGGACCATCTAAAGTATAACCAAATTTTCTATAATAATGTCGTACCCCAACACCAGAAATAATAACAATTTTATCACTTCCATGTTCTTCTCTAGCAATTCGTTCAGCCTCTTGAATAAGTAAAGCACCATAACCCATATGTTGGAATTGATTTAAATTCTTAGTATTAACTGGAATAGAAGTACCATAGACATGTAATTCTCTTATGATGGATGTTTTTCCTTTAAGTTCTGGCATAAACTTTTCATTAGTTGGAAGTCTAAGTCTTAATAATCCAATCAATAAATCATTTTCTGGGTCTTCATATGATAAGAATGTTTCCCATCCATCAGAACCAACATAATCTCTTCTTATTAATTCAATATCTTTTACACATTTAATTTTCTTTCCTGGTTTACCTTGTAGAGCAGCTATACCAACTTCTCTAGTTCTAGTATCTCTACATGGCCAATTATTAGCATCCATTTGACGTTGAACGTATTCTCTTAAATTACCTTTATCAGCACCAGCTGAAACTAATGGAATTGGAATATCTCTTTGAATACGATGTACTCTCACCCAAGGTGGAATTAATGCAAGAATACGTGAAAGGACATCAATAGTTTCTTCAGATGTATATGAATGATAATGTCCTTTTCTCCACATTTCATATAAACGAGTTCCACGAATAACAAGACATGGATATAGTTTTAATCCATCACATTGATATGCACCATCACTAAACATTTCACTATATGTAAAAACATCTCTTTCAGGTGGTACACCTGGAAGATTTGGCATCATGTGAGTAACAATCTTATATCCTGCATCTTTTAATCTCTTATAACATCCAATACAATCTTGAACAGTATGACCTCTATTACATTCTTTGCAAATATCTTCAAAAATTGATTGCAATCCAATTTCTAAACGTGTTGTTCCATATCTAAACATTTCTCTTATATGATCCTCTGAACAACAATCAGGCCGTGTTTCAATAGTTAAAGCAACACATTTTACTTTAGAATTTTCTCCATAATGCACTGCCTCTTCAACAGTAGATGAAACATGTCCTGATAATGCATCAAATAATCCAAGAATGAAAGAGTCTCTATAATGTTTATCCATAGAAAGGAATGTACCTCCCATAATAATATACTCAACCTTTTCAACGCTATGACCAAGTTTTTGAAGTTGCTCTACTCTTGATCTTGATTGAATATATGGATTGTATCTTGCACGAACAGCACGCATAGAAGTTGGTTCATAACCAGTATAAGATTGTGTAGAATATTCAAAATCAGAATCACATCCACCAGGACAATAAACACACGAATCACCATTTGTTCTAATGTTTGGACAACGATGTGGTTTACACATTACAGCAATAGCAACAATACCTGAAGCCGTACGAACAGGTTTTGATTTAACAATAGGAAGAAGAAATGGACGATGAGAATCAGGAATAGCAGCAATAATATCAACTTGTTTAGGTGCAGTATGTAAATTATGTTTTTGAGCCATTTGAGACTTTAATTTATTTAAATTAATTTCTTCACCTTTTTCATATAAATCAATCATTACTTGAACAATTTCATTAATGCATGCAACAAATTGAACAGAATTTCTTCCATACTTAGCAGGACCTTTACGCCCTCTTATAACGTTAGATTTCATTTAATTGAATTTGTTAGTTTTTGACTGTTAAAATTTTTATGAAAAATAAACAGAAGGGTTTTTGTCTTTTTACTATTTTTCTCTTTTGAGGTTTTTAAAAAGGGACGTTTGATGGTTTTATTTTATTCTAAACAGAAAAATAAGACTCAAACAAATTAATTTAATAATTGATATATATTAATTCAATTATATGATTTATAAATTAATTGTACTATACATAAATATACTTCAACAAATTTATAATCACTTCCTATTGCTTGTCTGTATAAACTATACAACAGAAGTTGTACGTTTAAGTTAACAAGCATTTACTTTGTTAGTTCATAAGGAACTAACAAAGTAAAGGGTTAAATAGAAGGGTAAAAATAATATAAAACAATTTGTTAGTAATAACACAATTTTACTAACAAATAAATTTTTTGATTTATTTTTTGATTTATTTTTTGATTTATTTTTTATTTTTTTTTTTTAATAAAAAAAGGAAGAACTAAAAAGAGTAGAAAGTATAATGATTATTTTAATAATATTACTTTCTATTTTCTCTTCATCTAAAATGGTTGTTGATGTTTTATCTTTTAGAGAACCTATAGAACCAGAAAATGTTGTTAGAAATTATGATATGAAAGGACCAATTATAGTGTTTGAAAATTATGTACAAATTACTCCAAATGGTATTGGAAAAAGTTCAATAATGAATGGGAAATATAAAGTAGATTTACCAAGTTTTGAATTACAATTAAAATTGAATATTGTTTGTAAAGAAAAATGTGGAGGAGGGATGGGAGTATGGTTGACCGAAGAAAAATTAAAAGAAGGAGATTTATTTGGAGCATATAATATTTATAAAGGAATTGGAATATTTATCAATTTTGAAGATATAGATATTCCTATGATATCAGTACTAAAAAATGATGGAGTTGATATATTAAAATATAAACCAGAAATGTATTATCAATGCTCTGTAGCTAATATACAAAAAGATAAAGATGGAGCTGTTTTGAGAATTAAATACTTAGTTAATGAAAAAAAACTTATTATTGAAATTATGGTTAACCATATTAATATGGATTGTATTACTATTGAAGATATTGATATTCCTCCATTCTATCTTGGAATATCTGCTACAAATGGAGGAAGTAGTTCAACAAGTTATAGAGTTCAGTCTTTACATTATTATGAAGTTGGTAATAAAGAAAGAAAAGAAGTACATTTAAACAATGTTCTAGAAAATGAACAAATAAGTGATACTCCAGAAACAAAAGCAGAGAAAGCAAGTAATAGAATTAAAGAAAGAAAACAAAATAATATTAATAAAGAAAAACAACGTGAAAATGAAAGAATTGAAAACCTTCAAAAATTAGAAGAGGCTAATAAACGTTTAAATGAAAATGATCATCTCATTGAAGAGAATAAGAAAGAAGAAACACAAAACATAAAAGTAACTAAATCTTTAAATGAAGAAGAAAACGAAATGAAAGAACAAATAACAATAGAAGAAGATAAAAAACAAGAAGAAATAAATGATCAACAAATTATTGAGGAACAAAAAAAACAAGAAGAAATTGTTCAAAATCAAGAACAGATTAAAGAATTAAAACGCATAAGAATTCAAGATGGATTATATAAAATTTATAAGGCTATTGCACCAATGAAAAATGCCTTAGATAAAGTTGCTCAAGTTAAAAAAGATGGTGAATTATTAAAATTATTTGATGGAATTGTTGTAGATGAAAATAATAAAGCTAAAAACCAGTTAAAAGAAATTTTAGATCAAATAGAATTAGGTAAAGTATCAAATAATGTTTTTGGGGTTCGTTCTGATTTAGTTCAAGTTAAAGTATTATTTTCAGGTATTCAACAGAGCTCTTGGACAATAGTTTGGATAGTTTTATTAATATCTCTTCTTTTAGCAGCATACTTTGCATTTAAATTATCTATGGTAAAGAAAATAAATCATTATGATTAAAAGAACTAATTATCCTTTTGCTTTTATAACAAAATAAAAGCAACAATTATTCAAACAAAATCAAAAATACAATTAAAATTGTATCAATCCATAATGACTTTATTTAATCAAATCTAATATGCTTAGGATCATTTTTTGTTTCAGTCTTATTTTCATTAAAAGATCGTTTAAATCCTCCTTTTCTATTATCCTTTCTTGGCTCTGGACATTCTCTACTCATATGACCTGGTTTACCACAATTGAAACAAACATTATCTCCTCCTTGTTTACCTTTGTATGTATGTTGTTTTCCTGTTTTATTACTTGATCCAAATGCACCGAATTTTCCTCCATTATTATCTTTATCACCACCTTTCTTTCCATCAGCTAAGTCTAAAAAGAGAGGTCTACCATCAACCTCTTCACCTTGATGTTCTTCAACAAACTTATTAGCAGCTTCTAAGTCAACAAAATCAAGATAACCAAATCCTCTTGATTTTCCTGTTTCTTTATTAGTAATAACACGAGTTTTGACTGGTCCACTAGAAGCAAAATATTGATACATATCATTAGTTGCCCATCCATATGGAATATTCTTTACAAAGACACTAACTAATTTAACATCCTCAACTGGAATAAATTCTTTTGTTTCATTATCTTTCTTTTCTTCTTTCTTTTCTTTTTCTTCTTCACTTTGACTTTTTTCCTTTTCTTCTTCACTGTGGCTTTTATCTTCTTTTTCTTCTTCATTATGCTCTTCTTCCATTTTAGACTCCTCCTTCTTTTCTTCTTCACTATGCTCTTCTTTCTTTTCTTCTTCTTCTTTCTTTGAGTGATGGTGGTGTTTATGCTCTTTCTTTTCTTTTTTGTCCTTCTTATGTTTCTTTTCTTTCTTTTCTTTTTTATCTTTCTTCTCCTTCTTTTCTTTTTTGTCTTTCTTCTCCTTCTTTTCTTTCTTTTCAACTTCTTCTTTAACTTCTTCTTTAACTTCTTCACTTTCAATACTCTTTTCTTCAGAGCTAGACATGTTAGTTTTTATTTGAAGAGATGAAGATTTTCTTTTTGAATGTATAGGGTTGAATAATGCAGGGTTGTTTAAAAAAGATTTTATTCATTTTTCAATCTAACATGAAGCATCTAAAAGAATGATTATTAGGGTTAGTCATCTTTAATAAAAGAAAAATAAAAACATATAAGTACTTTAAAAAAAGAAAAGAGAAATAGTGATAAATAATGAAGAAACAAAATACAAGTTAAAATGTAATTTGAGATGAAGCTGATGAAATTGGAGGAGAGTTAATAATTTTATTTTCTACAATTTCGTCATACTTTTTTGATAAACCAGATGGAGTGTATTGAAGAATTAACTGAACACAAATCTCTAGTTGGGTAAGAAAATAGTCATTTTCAGAAGTTAAATCGAAGCAACATTTTCTTATAAAAGAGATATTAGAATATAACAAAGGTGGTTGGCATTGAACAATAAGATATGTTAATATTTCCAATATTTCATCACAACTCATTTGCAAAGTAATATTATTATGATAAATGATATTTCTAAAACATTTATTAATAGAATTAATTTTTTCAGTTGGAGTTTTAAAATTATTAATTTCTATTAATAAATCTTTTGACCTATTCCAATTTTGATCATTTATAATTTTTTGAGAGACTTGATATTTAGATATTGGTATTTTTTGCATAAGAATGATTTGTTTGATTAGACGTGAATCTATTTCTATTTCTTCATTTGTTGCAAATATATTTTCATATAACTCTTCCATAATAATATATTCTACACATAGTTTTTGTTCTTCAAATGTAAAGGGAGATTCATTTAATGACAAATTATATAAAATTGTTTGGTATAATGACTTTACAACTTTCTCTACTTCTTCTCTTTCAATACATTGCTCTGTATTAAACCATATTTTAAATTGTTTAATAGATTTTATATCATCTTGGTGTTGTTCAAGATATTTTTTGAATTTATGTATAAGTGATTCTGAGCCCATCTCAAATAATGATTTTTTTATAGTTTTTTTTATTTATTCTTTTTAGATTTTTTTATTTGTTTTCAGTTTATTCAATTTTATTTTGTAGAGTAATTTTATCTTGTGAATTATATATTTAGAAATACTTCTTTAACAAATTCCTATAAAAATAGAGTCAACCCATTTAATATCTTTTTACGTTGTGTCATACCTTTATAAGTTATTTGTTTTGTTTAAATTATATTAAACTACAATAAGAAATATATAACCAATTAATTTAATTATTATAACTAATAAATTTTAAATAAAAGAATATGTTTCTTTGTTAATAGAATTATAAATATCTTAGAAATATCAACTCTTATAATGTAATATTTTTGATTATTCAAATTAGTTAGTATTATTATACATTTTTAATATCATACTTTGTATTGAGCTTTCCTTTCTTCATTCTTAAATTAATTTTTACATTCTTTATATTTTTCTCATAAAACAAATTGTTTTAGAATAATGTCTCCAGTTTCTTTTTCTTATTGGATGGTTATTAATTTCTAACTTTAACTAACAATTAATACTACTTATTTTAATCTTAAGAATAAACTTTTAGTCATTTTCTTCTTTTGGTTATATTTAATCTACTAAATGGTTTTTATATTTAAATGTGTAATTTAAATAATAAATTGGTTAATACCACCAAGTTGATTTTTTTTTTTAAACTTAATATAGTATAATTGTAATAAATGAATATAATAAAGTACATTAATGGATTAAAATATTGTAGAACATTAACCTCTGTTATTTTATGAAAAACAAGAAGATATTAAGTTTAATAAAAATGTCAAGGTATTCTTCATATTCTATAAATAGAATATTCAATACATTAGCAAAATAAATTTCAAGTAAGTTAAATTAACTCCTTGAATAGACTTAAAGATTATATGTTTTTAAGAAATTAGTTTTAAATGAGTGAAAAATTAAAGAGTAAAAAAGAATATTTAAAGTAATAAAGAAAAATAAGTTGTAATAAATATATAAAAATAAATGATAAACGAAAGATTCAAATAATTACTAAATAATTAAGAGTCATAATAGATACTAAGAAATATTTAAAATAATCTATTATATTTGAAAGATAAGTTGAAAATAATACCATATATTTATTCATACAATTTATTTTTAAATAGATGAACAATACTTAATAAAAATAACAGAGAGGCTTTGGTATTGAAGAAATAATTATAACAAAAATGAATTTTATATCTTTTATTTACTACTTGTACGTTAAGATATGTTTTTAATCATCATTTTAAAATTATTTCAAATTAATATAAACCAAATCTTTTGAATTGTTTTACTTATACAGTCTATTTAAATCATTTCCAATATACTACTAAGAGAGAGTCTAATTTTATTGGGCTTAATAAATTCTTTGAAGTAAATGGATTAATAGTATTTGGAGAAACATCATAAATTTGTTTAAATCCTTGATGGATATATGCAGTCCCATCTGAAAGAACCCAGAAAGCAGAAAAACAAGTAAATACAAAACGTTTATCAGAATTTGGATGAATGTCTATTGTTCTTATACAATTTTCTTTTCTATAAATTGGATTATTAGTATAATTATTATATCCAAATAAGAAGAAATCATCTGTACTTTCTGCTTTTACAGTATATTCATTTGAAAAAGGAAGTGGCTCTTTTTGGAAACATCCAAAGATATCAGAGTCTTCTGTCATAACAATAATCATAATATTACCTTTACCACAAATAGCATTATTAAATGTTTCTGCACAAAGGCTATCTGTTTTTGAATTATATAATATTTTTGGAATTTTTAATGTTGTCACTTTCTTGAACTTATCAATATCACCATCACCATCATTAATCAATAATGACAAATTAAAAAGACCTTCACTTTGAAAATCTGTTTTCATTTTTATTTCTGAGTTATTACTTTCACTCATTGATCGTTTCTTTTTGTTATGATTTAATGCTATTAACTGTGAATCACTTGCTTCACTTATTAATGGTTTGCATTTAGTTTCATCTTCTTTAGTATATTTAATAATTATTTTAGGAATTGACTTTGTTTCTTGAACCTTTTCTTTCTTTTTTTCTGTTTCTATTTCATTAGCATTTAGTATCTTAGAAGTAAACTTAGATTCTTCTTTTTTTGCTTGTTTTATAATATCGTCTTCAGGCATTGAAGTTGATTTCCTATGAGAACTTTTCTTTTTTATGTCTTTAGTATTTTGGTCAGTTTTAGGAGTAATAGCATCTTGAGTATTCTTACATTGTTGATTCCCCATTAAGAATTAGTCAATTAGGTTATTCTAAGTTTTTTTATCATTTTTTATGAAACATTTTTACAATACCATTTTTTTTAAATTTTTACTATTGTGTTTTTCTTTACCACTAAACATTTTTATTCTCTGATTTTTATTCTTTAATATGAAACCACGTCACTCAATTACTCAAAAAAAAACATAAATTTGGTGAATAATGGAATGAGTTCCTCAATTACCTATTTCTACCTATCAACATTGTTATGAGAAGTACAGAACGTTCTTTATCTATTTTTTATTAAATAACTCTTAAAAATAGATTTTTTATTTTTCAGAAAGAGTAAGAAAAGATCTTACATCAAACATATCACTCATTTCATTCCAAATGAGAGGGATTTATATTTTGTTTTTTATTCAATCATTAGCCTTTAGCATACACGAACAACATATCGAATTTCCTTTAACTGGAGATTGGTCAATGCCTTCTCCTTTTCCTTTTCTTACACAAACTACTGGTAAAATACAAGCATTTCCTCCAAGGGTTTTAAACATTACAGAAGAGGGTAGTATTATTGAATGTCATATTCAAATTACTGATGGCAAGTATGGTCAAGATGACATTTTAGAATTTACTTCATTTTTATTAATAAAGAAAAATCAAACTTCTTCTCATGGGTATTTGGTTTCAAAAGTTATTACTCCTACCCCTATAAGAATTATACGAAGAGCGATTGTAACACATAATATTACAAAGTTTATTGATTCTTTACCTTCTCTTAATGTTATTATTCCTTTAGAAGATTTGAAACGTAATTTAGAAAATATTACTATCAATGGTACATTAAATTGGAATGATAAAACTATGCGTTTCACATTATGTCCTATTAACAAAAAAGAATTAGAAGATAGTGCCTTACCATATCTTGGCCTTGTTCTTATTCTTGCAGTTATTCAAGCTTTTGCATTTGTTAAACAAATGGATTGTGCTAAAACCGAAAGTTCATTAAAACGGTCATCATATAATACTATAGTATTTATGGCAACAAGTGATGCATTTGTGTGTCATGTTCATGTATATCTTGCTTCATTATTTACTCCATCTTCATTGGCTTTTAGATTTTCTATTTTATTATCATTCTTATATTTTATGATATTTTCTGTATATGATGTCAAGTATATATTTACAATATGGAAATCACAATATGGAACAGTTTCACAACGTTCTGCAATGTTATTATATTTAAGGTTATATGCTACATTATTTATTTTATTTATATTATCAGTATTTTCATTACATTATTTCCTTATAGTTTGTTTTTCATTATGGATGCCTCAAATTTATCAGAATATTATTACAAATAATTCTCAAGTTATTTCATTACGTTACATTATTATTACTACATTTCCACGATGTGTTTTAGTACTTTACTGGTTTGCCTTTCCTTATAACTTTATGAATTATAGAGTTGATGGTGTATTAGTTATAACTCTTTTTTCACTTGTTTTTTTACAAATCTTTATTATTGTTATTCAAAAACGATATGGTGCTCGTTGTTTTATACCAAAATTTATTCAAAAATTATGTATAAATGAAGAGTATAATTACCATCATGGATGGAGTGATATCGCTAAAATAAGAGGTACATTAGAGTGTGTTATTTGTATGGCACCAATAGAAAACACTCATATGGAAACAGGATGTCCCGAAATAGTTGTAACACCTTGTGGACATGTTTTTCATACTGATTGTTTAGCATCATGGATAGATTATAAGATGGACTGTCCAACATGTAGAGCACCATTAGAGGGAGTTTTCTAATTTAACAATCCAATTCAAAAATATTCAACAATTTTTATTCAACATAATTGATTTATTGTTTCTTTAGTTTCTTCTTTATTTTTATTATTATAACAAAAAAACTCTTATATTGGTGAAAAACAAATTAATTTTCTTATTCAACACTACCACTTTTGGATCCGGAATCACCATTTCCACTTCCATGACGTTCAATATCAACCACTTCAGGCATAGTGCCTTGAGGTGTTTTGTCTCCTTTATATTGGATCCAATCAAATTGTCCATCAAATTCAATCCCTTCTCTTTTAGCAATTCTCCAAAATAGCATTCTTAATTGAAGATAGTCAGGTGTTTGATCAAATCCTAATTTCTTGCAAATATCTAAATAAGTAGCAAATTCTTCTGGTAATCCTTCACATAATTCACTTAATGGAGTACTTTCTTTTTTAGCCAAAATTTGAGTATTTTTATCAACTTTCTTTCCTTTAATTCCTTGCCAGGGTAAAGATCCTTTCATAAAATAAACAAACATATATCCAAGTGCTTCTAAGTCATCTCTTCTTGATTGCTCTCTTCCTCTATGATTATTTATTGATGCATATCTTACAGTTCCAACAAAAGCCTTGTCTTCAGCATATTTAATATGTTTCATAGTTTTATTATCTCGGTATTTCTTTGATAATCCAAAGTCAATTACATAAACTGTATTACTCATATTACGCATTCCCATAACAAAATTATCAGGTTTAATATCTCTATGTATAAAAAATCGATCATGAACTTCTTGAATACGTTTAATACATTGGTCAGCTAACATAATTGTTGTTTTCAATGAGAATTTTCTTCCACAATATGTAAAAAGATCTTCTAATGATGGTCCAAGTAATTCCATAACCATTAAATTCCAATCATCTTGCATTCCCCACCATTTTACTGCAGGAATGCCAGTTGCTTTTGTTCCACTTTCTCCTGTTTCCATAAGTATTTTATATAAATTGTATTCATATCTTAATTGTGGACATCGTGCCTTAGTTGATTCCATTTTAATAGCAACTTCTTCCTCTTCATTGAATGTATTTACTCCCATATAAATATCACCAAACGAACCACTTCCTAATTTTTTAACTAACCGGTATTTGTTAGCGATCTTCATATCCATCATGGCTATTATACACACTGATTGATTTCAAGTTCTACTTACTTTTTTCCATTTTTATTTTTTTTGAGTTGAAACGCTCTTTATTTTTGGTTCGTTCTTCTTTTTTTGTTTTTATCAAAAGTAATAGAAACTTATTTGAAGGAATCAATTAAGACATCAACGAAGCAGAGCTGTTTGGTTCTGGACTATATGATGTGACTACACCAAAAACTAAAACTATTACTGAAACAATAAATAGAATCACTGACAAAAAGAATACTATTAATACTACAAAAGGAGTAGAATAGAAACCTAATGATAAATTAAAATATATTCTATACAATGATAAAAGATAAACAAACTAGAAAATGGGGTGTGTGGATGATATGAGAATAAAGAACATTTTTGAAATAGCCTGATTGATAATAAATGGAAGACACATGGAGCGATAAATACTAAAATAAAAGAAATTAAACCAGTTAAATCAAAGATTGTTTCTAATGAAGAAGAAATCGATCCCAAAACGAAAGGAATAATAATAGATATGAAAAGTGCACTATATCTAATTAAATACTTCTTTTTACCTGTCATCACTTCTTCGGAAAACATTGAACAAATATTACCTGTTACTGTTTGTGCTACAATAGGAAATGAACTTGTAAGATTTACTAATGGAAAGAAAACTATTAAATATCGAATAATATATGCATACCATTGAGTTTTTCCTTCTGTCCATCCAGAGCGTATTCCTGTATAACTTCCCCAATTTAAGGTTACTGGTGTTTGAACAGTCTCTCCAAAGGTAACAGAACAAACTGCACCAATTAGTCCATAAAACAATGAAGCAATAAATAATGAAGTAATGATTGGAATATGAGTTTTATTTTTTTTTTCTGCAGGAGCAATTATATCAGGAATACTGATATGACAAACTAAAGCAAAAGCGGTATGAGAAAATACTGTTCCAAATCCTGAGAAATCAAAAACTTTAATCTCACTAATTGGACCATCAAATCCAAGACGAACAAAACATGTAATTAACATCAAAGCAAAAACAATAACACAATACAACATCATTAAAAATTGAACAAAGGTTTGAGATGATAATTTTAAAAAGGATAATGGAACAACAAGTAAAGCATAAAATAAAATTGATCCGTAATATGTTGCTTGACATTCCCATTCTAATGAAAAATGCCCTTTAACTGGACAATGTTCAGGTTCATTTTGAAATGACCACCAAATAGTTCCTATTGAACTTACACTTGTTCCAACAAAAGACCACAAAATTCCATAACAATTGATAATCATTAAGATATTAATTACAGTTTTAAACCATTTTCCAGCTGTATGAGAAGCAAGAGAAGTATATCCATATGCTTCATATACATCTACTTTACTATGTTTATATCCAGTTAACAAGTCATTTCTTTTAATATATGTCCCTACTCTTGAGATTGCTTCTAAAACATATAGTGCAGTACATGAAGTTAATAAATAAAAAATAAATAACAATACAAGAGAAAGAACAAGACCAGCTTCAAAATATGCAAGAGGCATACCAAAAACACCAGTACCAATCATAATATTCATTGTTAATGAAAAAACACTTAATAAAGATATTCCTTTTAAATGGGTAAATGGTAAAACATCTAATAATGAAGGTTCTTGGTTAACCTCTGAGCTGTCTGAACCAATATTTTCATAGTCATCGACTACGTGAGTATTTATAAGAATAGCACCACCTTGAGCCATTAACTTAGAATAATCTAAAATTATATTTTTTCAAAAGATGATAAAAATCCTTTTTGAAAGAAATTTTAGAATGTTTGAACGGAAGTTTCTTTTCTATCTTTTTTTACTTTCAATATTTTCATTAGATCTAAAAATAAAAATATTTTTGAAAAAAGAACAACTTTTGAACTGTTAAAAAATTGTTTATTTTACTAGTTTATGTTTTTCAAATTGAATTATTCTTTATTTTTAATTTAGATTGACACGTCACAAACCCTAATACAAATTCAAATTTCGACTCTCCCACTGATTATCTGATCATGACGTTATCTTTGATGAGATAATGCTATACTCAGAATTGATTATTATTTATTATTATTTAGTATGGGTGTTTATTAAAAAAGAATTCGTTATGATAGAATATTATTTATTTATTAGAAATATAAATATAGTTGTTAATTATAGCTTTGGGTTGAACGTATGGGGTATTTTCAAAGAAAATAGATTTGTTAAGTGGTTGTTGATACTGGACGAGATAAACCATAAACAAGGCGTTATTGACATATTCTTCTTAAAACAACAATATAAAGAATGGGGAGTTTTAATATTCATTAAATTCAAAAAAGTTGTTAACAATTTAAATGCAGAGTTATTTAAGTTGAGTATGTTTGAAAAAGCATTGTTTTAAAAGAAATAAATTGTGTTGAAGAAACTGAGATGCTCACATATCAAATATGATGAAAGTCTAGTCATTGGGTTAACCATAGTTGATTTCTGTTTTTATTCCTATTTCTATCATTAATAATTGATTTATTATTTAAGGTTAGTGCATACAATTATACTAACAAGTATAAAAAACCTTATCTCTATTTTAATTTCTTAATAAGAAAAAACACACTAACCAAAGGTAGTATTTATAATTTGTTATTTTATTTTTAAAACTCATTTTTCCATAACCACACAATGTTTATTTGTTTTTAAGAGATAGTAATTCTTGGGATTATTGAATTATAAATCAATATTTGTATTCTAAGAAGATGTAATTAGATATTAAAAGTGAAATAAGTTTTTTGTAGATGAGTGACATTTAACTCTTTTTTTTTAAAAAAAATAGTATTAAACCAAAGTGCATCTAAGGTTATAATATTATATTTGGTTTAAAAAAGTGGGTATGAATTTTAATTAACATCAAATATAAAATATAGAGTTATTTAATTTATACTTTCTAAAGTATATTAAATAAGATGATCTGAGAAGTTTGTATGATTCAATTTTTACTCTTTAAAAAACAGAACATATAAAAAGACTTTATTTAATTTTATTTGTCTGAATTGTCTAAAGTTGAATTTATCCATTCTAATGCATAAGCCACCCCATCTTCTTGAACGGTTTTAGTTATAAAATTGGACCTCTCCTTTACTGAGTCAAATGCATTTCCCATAGCAACACCATAACCATGATGAGATACAGCCCATTCTATTCCAGTAATGTCATTCTCTGAATCTCCCATATACACAACTAGTCCTTGGTAATGAAGTTGCTCAAGAATAGTACCTTTGCTAATATTTGGATTATATAATTCAATAATTTTTTCTCCTGAGCGTTTAACTTCAATGTCATGGCTATTATATTTTTTCAATAATTCCATTAAATAAATAGTTTCTTCTACTGTTGATGGATGAATATGAATACTCAAAATATCAGAGTCTTTCATTTTCTTAACCTCTTCAAATGAAATAGGTTGAATAAATCTATCACAGTGTTGAAACTTACTATAATCAATTGGAGGAATATTAACACTTTGGTCTTCTTCTTCTTTTATGATTTTTAAGTAATCCCCAATCCGTGCATTGCCATCAGTTCCTCCATTTTCTATATCTTTTTTATTGCATAATACTAAATAGCCACATACCCCCTCTTTTACAAGGGCTTCAATTATTGGCATACATGCTTGTATGTTTAATGGATGATATGCTAAGACTTTTCTTTCAGGAATTCTAACAGTTAAATTACCATTGCTTGTTAATACAGTTATTGGTGAACATCCAACACTTTCTACAATAGGTATTACTGTTTTTAAAGGTCTTCCTGATGCAATAAGAATCTCACCTCCAGCTTGAATTTCACGTTGAAGAGCTTGTTTAACCTTCTCTGTTGGAGTCATCATAGTAGGTAAGGTTAATGTTCCATCAACATCCAATACAATTGTTTTAGGTTTAATAGCGTTCATTATTTATTCTTTTTTAGTTTTGCTCAATACAGATTTGAACTAAGGTTTAAATATTATTAATCGTGACAAACAAAGAAATCCAAAGAAGTAAAACTATTTATATGTTCTAATTAACCTCATCAACCTACTATACTTTAAACAAGACATAATAACGTCAACCATAAATTATAATCAATAAAAAGGTCTGAAGACTAATTGAAAGCCTTTAAACCAAAAAAAAAATTGTATTTGTATCTGTCTAATTAGTTTTGTACTTTTAACGATTTAAGAACTAAATGTTTCTTTCTTAAAAGTATTTCGAAATTTTTTTTAAAGACATATTTAAGGTTACTTCAAAAAGTGTTATTATCATTATACAAATAATGGATGAAGCATATATAGTAAATTAATTAATATTCTTATTCATTTACTATTGATATTATTAAGAAACATATCTAAACATTATTTGAAAATAAGTTTAAAAAGCATGAAGATAGATTATGTATTTATAAGTAAAAAAGAAAGTTTTATAGTATTTTTAGGATGTATTAATTGTTACTAATTTTGAAATATCTTTGGTTAATCAAACGAAGATAGAAGGTAAACTTCAAGTCATTGAGATATTTTTATTTAATAAAGTCAAATTTATTTACTTAAAATAATACATAAAAAATCACTATTTTATTTATTCAAAGAAGTCCTTAGTTACTTTATTGATATATGTTTTATTTAAATTTTCTTCATGGGCATAAATTACTCTGCATCCATTTTCAATGGCTTTTATTTTTAATTCAGTAATTTCATTTAATTCTACTCCATCATAAAATCCACGAGTTTTCCTTCTATTTGGTTGAATATTCTTAACAATAACTTCTGTGTCTAATGGTAAGTATAATGGTCTTATTCCAAGAGGATAACTTGCATTATTTGGAACAAATCCAATCATATTAGCATTTGGTGGAATTGGCATTACTCCAATAGACTTAGAATATCCGGTACTTCCTGCTGGTGTACATACAACAATTCCATCACAACATAACTTAGGTATTCGTACAACTCCATTAATAATAACTTCAAACCAACAACATTGACCATTTAAACGTTCAATCCAAGCATCATTGAATGCGAGTTGAGTGGACAATTGAGTACTTCCATTTGAAGCATCAACTTTAAGACAAGGATATGAATAACATTTAAGTGGTTTATTTTGTTCAATTGAATCCATTACTTCTTGTATAGGATTGATTAAATAACCAACATTTCCACAATTAATACCAAGGTATGGTAACTGTAAATGATAATTTTCATGAAACGCTTTCAAAAATGTTCCATCACCTCCAAACGTCATTACAACATTAGGATTTACTTCATCATGAATTCTTTCAAATTGTCTGGCAACATCAGGAGCCTTTTGGTTGTAATCATCAATATGAAATTTAGCACGAATATGATCAACCTGAAGAGTAGTCATCTACTGAAACCAAGAACTAAATATCTTATCATCAAATTCTAATTAAAAAAAATAAGTCCACAAAATAAATCAACCCTATTTTTTTAATTTCAATTCGTCTCACAATTATTTAATTTATGTTTTTTTATCTTCATTTTTTGTTATGTTAGTTTTAGTACAAATTTGTTTTTGAGACTATTACAAAGCATTACAAACTATTTTTTAAATCAAAGACTTTGATAACAAGTGGATGCTGTGAAGAGGTTATAAACCACCTTTTACCTTATTTTATTGTTATTGTTTATTCTTATATGAATAATAAATACTCGCAGACTATTTAAAACTATTAAGTTTCATCTAAGAAGATACGACAAAAAGAAACAATATTAACTATTGTCAAAACAAACTAAATGAGTTATTGGGATATCAAAAATTTATTAAATTATTTAATATATTTAAATACTTGGCATCTATTTTGTATAATAATATTATCAGTAATATTGATTGATGTAATCTTGTCTCTGTTATATGATGAATAATTAATTTGGTTGTTATGGTATTAGAAACTTATTGAATTAATCTAGTTATTCATTTATATATTCATTTATAAGAATAAGCGAAGTATTTTAATTTATTTTTAATATGGATAAGAGAGAGAGAAGAGATGTTATACAAAGTTACAGCTGTTATTTATATAAGAGTTTATAATGTTAAAGTTCTATTTTATAAATAGTTTAAAAAAATGGTATATAAAGTCTTTTTCTATTATTTGACTCACAAAAGTATCAGATAAAAACAAATATTCTAATAATTATGACTCTCTTATTATTATAAATTTCATGAAAATATTATGAATAACAATTGGGCTATTCCTTTCAAATAATCTTCTTGTAATTTTGTATTATTAAAATTAATAAAATTATTACTTATGGAACTTAAAACATTGTCTTCTAGAGTAACTAATGAAATCTTCTTTGTTTGTAAAAATTCAAGACATAACAATAATTTGTTTTATTTAGTTTTATAATGATAACATTAATAATGTTACTGTTTGTTATTCTATGAAAGAATTATATTTGAGAGGCTTTGTTATATTAATAATCAGACAGTAATATTTCTTGTTTTTCAATTTTAGATAAAATTTTTGTTTTTAAAAACAAGTTAAATAATAAAAACAAAAAAAAAGAAAAAAGGAAAGAAAAAAGATTAAAACAGATTAAGTTATGTACGAGACATACTATTATGATACACAACTTTTCATTGCTTTTATTACTTATTTTGTTTTGTTTCTCTGCATTGTAATGGTGTGTATCAATGGAATAATTTTTACATCACGACAAAAAATATTTCCTTGTAAATGTAAAAAATGTCAAAAACTGAATGAGATGAAATGGAAGAAACCACTAACGATTAAGAGGTTTATTACTGTTTGTTGTTGGTCATACAAAGGATAACCAAATAGTTAACAAATTAGGTTTTAATAACAATAGTTTTACTATTTTTATTTTATACCTTAAACAAACAACGAAAAAAATATTGTACTGAAGTCATTGAACCATATAATCCATTTAAAGTTTTAAATATCTCTAATTCATCAAATAGACTTAATATTGAACAACGATTCCATGACATTCAATTAAGATATTTAATAAAAAAAGTAACTCTTGAAGAAGAAAAGGTATATCTTCGGCAAAAATATGCATATGAGTTATTAAGGAATGACAATAGGTTCTTAGAATGGAAAAGTCAATGGGACAAATTAACAAACTCTACTCATTTAATTGCACTACCTTCTATTTTTCAACCAAACACTAATTTTATGTACACAGTCTTTATGATTTATAACACAACAATTTTTTTAATAATACCAATAATATTACTCATTAGTTCTAGAATGTTTGTTAATATATGTCTCTATCATTTTTATTCAATACCTCATTTATTTTAGTTCATCTTCTTATAGAACCACAATTAATAAGAACAATGAAACATGTTCTCAATATAAACAACTTTATGAAAAAATATTTGATAACTTTGTATCATTCTCATTAATCATTGAGGCAATAAGTTCAACTGCACTAGTACAAAGACACATTACATATAATTCATATGACTCAAAATTCTTACCACAAATTAGAAGTAAAGTAAATCAAGACCTTTTAAATACACCTCATATCCAAACAAAAGAAGTTGTTAAAGCACAGACATTAATTTGTGCATACCTCATGAGAATTAAACTACCAAAATATCTTAAATATACTCTTTATTCAATGCTACCTGACTTAAGAAAAATAATTACTGATTTAATCAATTACTTCTTCTCCAAGGGGAGTCTGGATGCAATGGTATTAACTACAAGAATGGGCCAAATGATTGCACAAGCATGTACAGTTGAGACTGAATATCTTCAATTACCTGAATTTCAATCAAGTCAAGTAATATATATGAAAAAAATTACAACATCTCAATTGGGATCAATCAATACATTAGAACGCTTACAAAAACTTCATGAAATATGTTATAATGAACACCAACTAAATTTATGGAAAAATTATTTAATGTACTTTCCTGCAAATATGGAAATTGATTTGGGATTAAATAAAGAAATTAGTTATAACTCTCGTTCATTTGACTTAGAAATTAGAATAAGAAGAAACCTTTTGACTTACAATTTACAACAATCAACTGATCCAGAAACAAATCAAAGTACAGAATTAATAGAAAAAGATAAGACAATTCGTAGTCATACCCCATTCTTAAGAAAAGCAATTAAAGAAAGATTCTATTTATTTGTTGAAATAGAAAATCAACATTTAGTGTGTTATAAAGAAATATTAAAAATACCTTTTTCACCAAATATATTTACTATTAACATTCATGTCCCAATTCCTCTAAATATAAATTCAATTAATTTCTGCATTTATTTAATTTCAAACAGTTATTTAGGATGTGAATATTGTATGAAGAAAAATATTAAATTATTGTATGCTTAAATTATTATTATTTAAATATTTAATTTTATTGTATTCCTATTTCAAACCCCCTTTTTTCTTTTTGCTTGTTATTTCATTTCATAAAAAATGATAACACCAAAGGTCTGTTATTAATTTTTTTGATTTAATTAAAAAGTAAGCATTAAATATCCTCAACAATTTCTTTAAGATGTATTAATTTCTTCTTATAATATGACAAAAATGAAATATCACTAAAAATAAATGTAAATAACATAAAACATTTATTAACTTATAACAATAAATAATTAGATAAATTGATATTATTAATATTGTTTAATTCTTTCTATAACATTAAAGACTTATTTAATGGAAAAAAGATAAAACAAAAAGACTTTTTCATTGTTTTATTTATAATCAATATAATTTAATTAAAAGAAATTAATTAATAACAATAAATTTTAGTTGATAGAAGAAATCAAACACCTAATAATAAAAAATTAAAGAATGACGTCATTTTATGGTGATATTATATAATTAAATATATAGAATAAAAATGATAGAAGATGGCGACACAATTTGTCTCCTTATCTCAAATAAATAATAGAATAAATTATATTAATACTTAACTAATAATTATTTTTGTATAATAAGTTCTTATTTGAAAAGGAACTGAAAATGAGATATATTTTTCATTTAGTTAATATGACTTGTAAGTTAGAACGTGTTTATTTAATGAATGTATCACTTTATTTTACAACTTATTTTGATGTTTTATCTTTCGTTCAAGTTAATAAAAAATGTTTTTCAACTATTAATGACCTTAAAGTTAATCCATGGTTAACAACCCCATTTAGTATTATTAAATTTGTTTATCATTTCAACCCAGAAACGGTTAATTGTTGTTCTTTCCAATTAAATAAAACTAGAATCTTCGATACTTGCACATTCATACGAAATCCGAATTTTCTTTTAATTTCTGAAGATCAACAAAAAAAGTTAATACCATTGTTTCATAAAATTACTACGTTAACACTTTATAAAACAAAAGAAGAACAATCGATGTGCTATATTAAAAATGCTTCAAAATTTACTTCTCTTCAAAGTATATTTGGAGACATTGAATTAATTGTACAATTTATTGAAAACTCATTTAATGGTCAGTCAATTAATTTACGTTGTTTAAATAAAATTCAAATAGAACCTCAATCAAACCAATATATTTTTCCTTATAAAACACTTCCATTACTCAGAAAGTTAAGGAATATTATTGGTAGCAACAATAGAATTAAAGTTATATTAATCTCTTTTTATAGTGCTTTTAATCGTCAAGATGTTAAAGAGTTTGAAAAAATTAATGTTCAATTGTTTTATAAAATGCTCACTCAGCACCAAATAGATCAAGTCAAATTAAATTATACTGCCCCTAGAAAAGTTCTGGCAATAGAAGGAACTTATAATTGTGACAAATTTAATAAAATAATTGATAAAAGACAACCCACTGTATGTGTTGTATTAATGGAAAATAATCCTCTCCTTAAAGAAGAAATAGAACGTAGTAAAGGTTCACTGTTAATACCAGAAAATATTACAACTTCTTATTGGACAATTCCTAAGTGCATTAAAGAATTACAATTATTAAAAGTTAATCCTGTTGTTGTTCAAAATACAATGAATATTGTTCCACAATATCCAGCAGATTGTTTTTCTTTAAAAACAATAAAGTTAGAACGATGTAGAAATATTTTTCTTCACCAAAACTTACCAAATCTCAAAACATTAATAATGAGTGAATGTGACAATGTCACAGTTCAAACCAATGATGAGGTATATCATTTTGGGTTAACTAATATAAGGAAGTTAATGATATTAAGAAGTAACGATATTCATATCCAGTGTAACTCAAATAAGTTTAAAGAACTAATTGTAGAAGGAGGGGAGAGAATATATATTTATGGCACTATAGATTCTGTTAGAGACTTTACATTCTTAAGAGTTCTTAAAATGGTTCTTCCATCTTGTAGTTTTTATAATAAATATGTAAATATTCAATATTGTTCTTCGATCAAATTCGTACATGGAATGAATATGAATAGTCCTATAGAATTTCTTGGGATAAATGTAGTTTTATTTAATAAATTAATTCAAAAAATATTAGTATTACCTTTATCTCTTCCAAAAGAATTATTCAATGAAGATACATTTTCAAATTTCTTTTGTTTGTTTTGTTTTATTATAGATTGAGAATCTTTATTGACATATAGATATGGCTCCATTTTTTTTAAACAGTGAACGAATAAAAAAACATGGAAATACATTATATATGAAAAAAAGAACATTTAGTGATATAGACTGTATTGACATCTTGATTTCAACTCAATTTTTGACAGCAGGAAAATCAAATAAATTAGTTACTGTATTGAATGAAAATGAATTTTATATTTTTGATGCTTCTATTAGATATTTTGAAGTAACTATAACAGGAAGTGCAGTGGTATCAGTTGGACTTATAGATGTAATTCGACTACATAATGAAGAATATACTTCATCAAATGTTTGTCTTAATTATTTAAAAATAATAATGTTATTAACAATTAAAGAGATTAGTTGGGTTAGATGTTGGTAGTGTTGGATATTATTCTGAAAATGGGTTTTTATTTAATGAGTCTAAAATAACTAAATACAGTGAGCCATATGCAGTATATTCATCAAGTAATGATACTATTGGTTGTGGATATAACATTAAAACAAAAGAAATATTCTTTACAAAAAATAGAATTAAATTACCATCTATTCCATTTAAATGTCATTCTTTATCAGCAGTTATTTCTATAGACTTTATGAATAAAATGACAATTAATTATGGAAATACTCCATTTAAATTTAATATAAAAAAGGAATTAGAAAATAATGGATTAATCAATCAATTTAAAACTAATTGTCAAATTGTATAAAAATGACTTGGGCTCTTATTTATTGTTGGTTTGTAATACTTCTTTTGTTTATTGTCCATCCTTTGATTCCTTTACAAAGTGAGCTAAAAATTCTTTTAATGAAATAAAGCCATCAAGATCTTGATCAACTTGATCCATAAATCCTTCAATATCATCAGACTCTATTTGAAGTCCCATTTTCTTTAATAAACGCTCTAGTTCTGGAGCACCAATTTTGCCTTGATCTTTAATATCCAACAATCTAAATACTGCAGTAAAAACAGACTTAATGTCTTTACCAAACCCCCTATTTAAGATAGCAATTAAACGAGCAAACTGCCTAATATCTATTTCTCCATCATCATTTAAATCAGCTAAATGGAATAAAAGAGCTTGACTTGGTTTGTCATCATCAGTAATATCATTTCTCCACATTTTAACACCATTAAAATACTCATCAACATTAACAGAACCATCTTTATCGAGATCAATTTCTGCAAAAAACTCTTCTATTGTTTTACCTTGTGGTTTGTCTTCTGGCATTATGTTAAATGGGAATAAAAAAAAAAGTTTACAAAGGTAAAACCCTGAGAATTTTACATGAAATTTCAAATTTTTAATGAAAAAGTGAAAACTAAAACTTAAAAAAAAAAACTAAAATAATGAAATTTTGATAATACAAATATGTCACACATAGATGAAGAACTCATGAGAATATTCGATTATAAAGTTAATGAACTTGAAGAAAGTAAGATAAAAGACATATTCTTATTGATGAAAAGAATGCTTATTAATTTAGATATGGATCAAATTGAATTTAAAAAAGAGTTACATAAAGAATTTAATGTACCATTAAATCGTATTGTTGATTTAGATGAGTGTGACGATAAAAAAGAACAACAAAATGATATTGATTATTCAAAAGACAATGACACAAGTTTAGATCATTTTGTAGATCAACTTGGTTATCAACAAAATGAAAATCAAATAACTGATAATCAACAATGTCAAGAAGCTTTAGAAGAAGTACAAAAAGAAGAAAAAATCGTGTTTGAGAAACTACTTGCTTTTCAACAAGAAATGTTAAAGAAAGACAGAAATAAAGAAGGGTTCGATATTAATGGAATGATAGAAAGTGAAATGAATCAATTTGATAGTTTTATAGAATCACCTAATGAAGATGATTTAATAGGAAACAATTTGTTAGATGTTTTCCTTCAACAATTTGATGCTGTTCAAATAACTAAAGATAATAGTAAAATTAAACAACAACCATTTATTCCACAATTATCTTCAAGTGATGATTCATCTGATTTTATTGAAACTAATTCTAATGAAGAATCATTAACAAAAGAAGTTCCTATTGAAGCATCAAAATTTTCAATAACAAAAGAAAGAGATACTTCTGAATTAATTAAAAGTTCTTTTCAATGTCAGCAACTAAATTATCTATCTTTAAAAAGTATTAGTAAAAGTTTAATGGAAATTAAACGTTACAATGAAAATAGTTGGGCACCTATTCTATATATTATTGATGATGCTTTTGAATAAAGTGAAAGATCAGAATAATTATATAAATGGTATGTAATGTTATTCTTCTGGATTATACTTTTAACTCATATTTATATAGATATAACTAGAACTCAATTTGTTTATTTTGTATAAAATAAATTGAATAAATACTGTAGAAAATTGTTCTGAGAAGGTTCTTTAAATAAAGGTTTTTTATTCTTTTTTAGTTAATAAATCTAAAAAATTATATTATTTTGTAGATTACAAAAGTTATTTATTAGATGGTTTTTGATTGTAATTTTGTTAATTAAATTTATTAAACTTTTTGAGTTAATTAAATTTTAAAATGCAATTAACATTCAATTTAATTATTTTTGTTTATTTCTTTTTTTTTTTTCATTTCTTTTGACTAAATTTGTTTATCTTCAATTAGAATATTCTACAAATAACTTCTTAAGGAAAAAAGAAACTTACAGATAAATAATAGGGTTATTCTTTTCGTAAAGAAATTATAAATTCCAAAAAATATTAAATTAATTTTTAATAAATCATTCTAAAGAAAAAAAACTTACGAATAATACTAATTTAGCAAACTTATGATGTTTTATTTTTGATTGAAAATTATCCTCTTTTATGTATTTTTAGAATATTATTTTTTTCTTTTTCTTCAAATTATATTATTAATTTTATTTGAAATTATTCATTTGAAATTTTCAATAAAGGAATGGATAAAACAATAAACTCGGAGTTTTTAGAAATAGAATTTAACTCGAAAATTTCTATCTTTCTAGTTTCTTCAAATTTATAAATATTATGCCTAAAGGGGCTAGTTGTATTATCACAATTATTATTGCCATACTCAGTTTTACATTAATCTGTATGACATTACTTTGTTTTAAAAGAACAAATAATATAGATGTTGTTGTATCAAAAGAAAAAGTTAAACAAAAAGAGAAAAAAGGACTTTTAGAAAGGTATGCAGAAGATAGTTTGTATCAATTTCTTAAAGAAAAAATAGAGACAAAAAACTTTTACAAACAAATCTTTAGTAAAGACTCACAACTTGTACCAGGTGATCTTTCAAACTACTCTTATAGGTTATTAGCTAGTCGTGATAATGTAAAAGGCATGTCTCAAGAAAAGTTAAAGGTAATTTTTGAATATAAAATGAAAATGGTAGAAGAAGTACCTCAGATTAATGGAAAATATCCTTATGATTTTACAGCTCAAATGAATCTTGAAAACATAGGTGAAAAAATTGAATTTGATCCAATACCAATCAATGACTCTATTCCAGATTATTGTAATGGAAGAGTTGATGTTCTTTGGTTATATGTTAATGGGGATGAGCCAAACTGGAAAAGAGAATTTGGAAAATATGTTGCAGGGGATATACCTCAAATAAGATATAGAGATTATGAAACAATAAAATATTCAATGAGAAGTGTCTTTGAAAATGTTCCATTTGAACTTCATTGGCATCTTGTTGTACAAGATGAATATCAAATTCCTTCATTTTTAAATAAAAGTAAATTAATTTACTATAACAATGAATCAACACCTAACAGTCTTCGTGTTATTTATCATCGTGATTTCTTTCCTAAAGAAACCTCTTTACCAACATTTAATTCAAATGCTATTGAAGCTGCATTAGGAAATATAAAAGGGATTAATGAATGTTTTATTTATTTAAATGATGACATGTTAATTAATTCACCTATTCATGCATCAAATATATTTGATAACGATGGTAAAATAAGAGTATATCAAAAAACATGGGTTGCACCATTTTTATATAGAAATAAACGCAATCAATGGGATAGAACCATATCAAATTCAAATGAACAAATGAATAAATTTTTTAATGTAAATAAAAGAAGACATTATATTGCTCATCATTGTTATTTCTTTAGAAAGAGTAATTTAAAAAGAATTTATAATGACCTTCATCAACCATTATTAGAATCAATGAAAAAAAGAATTAGAAGTGATACAGATCTTGCACTTCCATTCCTTCAAGGAAATTATTTAATAGAACAAGGACTTGGAGTTCCTATGTTTGAAACAAACCCCATTTTAGCATATTATTCAATAGAAGAGAGTATATTAAACATTCAAAACTTATTAGTAGAAATTAGAATGAAGAAAACACCCTTCATTTGTGTAAATGATAATTTTAATAATAAAGACATGTACCTTGTTGATGAAGCTATTTCATTTTTCAAGACAGAAATGGATAAAATCTATCCAAATAAAACTCCATTTGAAATTTGAAATATCTTTAAATTATGCATTTATTGTTTCTTATTAATTTTATTTTTTATTTAATCTTAAAATTTTATAAATTTATTTAATGGAAACTGATTTAATAAATAACTTAAAACTTTCATCTTATGATGTTCTTGAAACAATTGATAAAAATAATGAACGAATAGAATGTCCTCAATGTCATAAACATATGAAGTATTATTGTTATAATTGTAGAAAACAATTATTACCAACACCTATAATTAAACTTCCTATCACTCTTGATATTGTAATGCATCCTAAAGAAAAACCAAGTAAATCTACTGCATTAGCTGCAACAATTTTAGCACCTGAAGATACACATTGGATTGTATTTCCAGAAGTCCCAAAATATAATGAAAAAACAACATTACTTTTATTCCCATCACCAGACGCTCAACCTCTTGATAAAATAGAACATCTTGAACAATACAAAACTATCGTTTGTATTGAAAGTGTTTGGCAAAAAGCTAACCAAGTTGCAAATAGTCCTAATTTATGTAATTTAAAGAAAGTTATTATCCAATCAAAAGAAACAATATTTTGGAGATATCAACATTGTGGAAAAACTAATTTAGCTACTATTGAAGCTATTTATTATTTCTATAGAGAATGGTATGATGCAATGAAATGGGATTATTCAAATCAAGTTGATGACCTATTATATTTCTATTGCTATACATATCAGAAAATACAAGAACATTATAAAAAACATCCAGAACTTCAATTTATTCATATAGATGGTTATATTCATTATGATGAAAAAAAGAAATAACTAGATAGTATTTTTATCAATAATCAATTAATAATTTTAAGTTGTTTTTTTTTCAAAAAAGAATTTGAAAAACACTAAAATATCAATGAGTGAAAGTAATGAAAGTGATAACACTACAACAGATAGTGACATAATCGAAAAAATGCAAAACGCATATGACTCTTTGTTTAAAATAAGAAAATATGAAAAATTTCTTGGAGTAAAAGAAGAAGAAGTAAGTGAAAATTGTCCAGATGTTTTTGAAATGAATATAGGAGATAATGAAATTAAACAAAGTGTTTCTAACCCTACATTTATGGAAGATATTTCTTCTATTAATAATAACGAACATAAACATTCTTCAGAAAATGAAGATAAAAATTTACAAAAAATATTTAATGAAATTCAACAAAAATTAAAAGAGGAAAAATTTGAAGAAGAAGAATTAGATTCATTAAAGGATATTAATAAAGAAAAAGAAAACATAATAAAACAACCCAAAACAAGCAATAATATTTCAAATATGACAACACCCAGTAAGAATAAATCAAATTTGAAAGATAAAATAATAGAAGAAAAAGAACTTAATCATCTTCCTCAAAAAACAACACTGACTGAAGAATCTACTAATACAAAAACTAATGGCTATGTTAAAACAAATGAACTACTTCAACATCAAACTAAAATAACTCCATTTAATTTAAATAAAAGTAATCAAATCAATGAATTAAGTGAAGGAAAAAAGAAACCAAAACTTCCTAAAACAGAACAAGATGAAGAAAAATATAAAAAAGTAACTCTCTTAAAAAAGCCAAAAACATTTGAAGATTTTCTTGTTGAACAATATAGAGAAACGTCTATTAAACATACAAAACGAAGAACAAATAAAATCCATGTGAAAAAAACAGTTAAAGAGCAAGAGAGTGAAAGTAAAAAAGAAAAAGTATTATCAATTAGAAATAAAGGTATAATACAAAAATTTATAGAATTAGCAAAAGGACAGTCTATGAAACATGATAATGAATCAAAAGATAAACAAGTTACAAAGCATCATATTGTTCAAAGACTTAGAAAGAATCCAAGGAAAGTAGAATTTTTAATTGATGAGTATATTCCTTATATATATTTAAAAGAAAATACCAATACCCAACATCCAAAGAAACCACAAAAATCAAGAATTTTTGAAAAAGAAGATAAAGAGAGTATTCATAAGATAAGCAATTCTATTCATTCTCAAGTGTTTTTATCGTCAAAAATTAATAAAGAACAAAATAATCATAAAAAAGTTCACATTAATCCTATTATTAAAAAAGAATGTAATGATATTTACGTTTATCTTAGTGGATTTGAAGATGAACAAAAAGAACATTATTTAGAGTCATTAGATGGGATTCCTCATCTCCATGTTACAGAAGTATATAAACGTGCAACACATATTGTATGCCATAATTTTGGTAGAACAATTAAAATGTTAAAAGGAATTTCTGATGGTAAATGGATTCTTAGTGACGATTGGATTGATGCAATAATAAAGAGTAATAATATTGTAGAAGAAGAAGATTATGAATGTACAAAATATATTGCTTGTAAACAACAACGATTAAACAATGTTCAACTTCTAAATGGGTTAAGAGTGTATTTAAGTTCTTTTCCTAAAAAAGAAGTTATAGGATTTAAAAAATTAGAATATATATTTTTATTAAGACAATGTGGTGCAAAGATTGTAACAGATAAAAAAGAATCAGATATTAGTATTGGATTTGAAAAAGGAAGTATCCAATGTGATTGGTTATTTGATAGTATTTGTAATAATTGTCAATTAGAGACAAAAGACTATATTATTTAAAAGAATAAAAAGTATTTTTATATATTATTTAGTTTGATTTAATTCTTTTTTTGTTATTTTTTTATAAAAAAACTATAAAAAAACTATAATTTCAACCAGATATGTCTTTTTCTTCTAACTCTGAGTCTTGGCATTCTTTCAGTAACTCTACTCCGATCTCAGGAATTCAATCTAAAACTACTTCACCAAAAGGAAAAAGTATAAAACCTACTACATTATCTTCATTAACTAAAGAAAAATTTATATGCAAAGATATATATGAACATTGGGGATTAATTTGGTATACGTATCATAGAACATTGAAAATAAAAATGAAGGAAGCCTTCACTAATGTCTCTTGGAAATATAGTTTGTTTTGTTTTTATTATAAATTATTTATTATTTAAAACTAATAATTTTAATGCCTATTTTGTGCCTATTAATGTTATAGATAGAACAACAACTATTTCATCTCAATATGTGTCTCGTATTGTATTAACAACTCAACCTGACCATTCAACAAAGAAAATTGATATTGGGTGGGAAAGTAAAACTCCTAATAGGCATAGTGCAATGGAATTAATTAAATTTGGAATGAATCAATATTTCCGTTTGTTATCATTAAACAACTCAATTAGAAAATCTAAGTCAATGGCTAAAACAACCTATATTCCAACTCGATTTTTATTTTGTTATGGAACATGTCAGTTTAATGGTACAGAAGTAGAAGATGTAGTTTTTTCAATACATTTTCCATTCTTTATTGAAAAAGTTGGAGGGTCAAGAGCTTCATTAATTTTAACTTGTTCATTAAATTTTCCAGTACTACCAACTCCATTAACTAAAAATCATTTTTTCTTTGATACTCTTTATGATTCATTAAATCTAATTATTTATAAATTCTATGTGACTCATTTCAGTAAAGGAAATGCTTTAGATTTTATTATTAATGAAATAAATAATTTGATAGACTCTATAGAAAAAACATTAGTGTCTTTAACATTCCCTAAACCAGAACTTCTTCCAATTGAAAATTATTTACCACAACAAACGATTTCAAAACAATTTAAAGATGATATTTCTTTTATTTCTTCAGCTATTTCTGCTCATCAACAAACTTATACAACAATATGTATAACTTCAAATAGTAAATGTGCAAGTGCATTTATGAATCTTTTCGAACCATTTAATACACCAATTCATATGGGACATTATTATCCAATGTTTTTTTATCCAGTTGTATTAGAAAAACCAATTCCATTATTTTCTATTGCTTTTACACCAGAAATACCTGTTGAAAGTTATATCAATTTTCCATTTCCTTTTTGCATAATAGATCCTTCTCGTCGCTCAGTTCAAATATGTTCTGCTTTATCTTTACCAACACATTTTCATAACCGTGCACATGAATTAATTCAGTGGATGATTCAAACTCAAAAATTAGATAAATTATCAGTAATTAAAATAAGAAAAGTTCAAACAAGTAATTATCAGTCAATAGTAAAGAATGCTAGATTATCAAATTATGTTATGAGCCATATTTCATCTTTCTTTTCTTTGTCTTTAAAACAAAGAAAAATGTTATTACTTAGATTTTCTGAAGAACTTGGAATGAGAGGAAATATATTCTTTAATTCAATAAAGTATGGTGATGTTCATCTTGATCGTAATTGTCAATGGATTCGTTTATTTGAAGAAATATATAATTGTGATTTAGAAGGTCTAACATTAATATTAGCTTCTATGAAATTATATCAACCTATTCTCATTCCAAGAATATTATGGCTTCTTCAACAATATGAAGAAGCATTAAAAATAAATTTTATTTAATATACAGTTTATATGTATTACTCTTTAATTAAATAGATATACAAATGTACTGAATGAAATTAAATGGAATAGAATGAAACTTTTTTCAATTGAATCTATATTTTAATACCACAAAAATACTAATTACTTTTTCTTTTTATCTTTTTCTTTCTTCTTTTTATCTCCATGCTTTTCAGTTAATTGTTCTTGTTGAAGACGTTGTAATTCTTTCATTCTATCATCTTCATTTCCTCTACGAGCTCTTCGAGGTGTAGAAGAAGGAGATTCTCGAGAAGGAATTTTATTTTCTAGGTTATTGGTATTTGATTTAAAGTCATCACAAGTATCAGTTGACCGAGTTCTACTAATAGAAATAACTGATGAACTTAATGTTTTTTTATGAAGTCCAATTTCAAAGTCTAATCCAGCGTTTCTTCTATTTCTTTTTGTTTGAGCAATATTTTTAAGTCTTTCAACTTGATCAAAAATAATAGAATTCCAAGTGTCAGACTCTAACAAAGTAGAACATGAAAATCTATATGGTATTTGAGATATCTTTAAATTTACAAGATTTTTACATACATTTTCATGTGAACAATATTCAACATATGTCTCTGTATTAAATATACATTCTTTTATTATTTCAAATTGCCAATTACTTAATTCTTCTACTTTTTTCATATTTCTTAATTTTGCAAATGCATCCACAAAATCCTTAATTGGTTTATTATCAATACTAATTGGCATTGTTTCAACTAATCTATCATTAAACAAAAAACAATACATCCATTTTTGTGGTATTTCTGTAACTTTTTCTACAATAAATAATGGACCACAACAAAGAAATTTACGAGCTATAATAGTGTCATTACTAAATTGTCCTATAATTGTTTTTCTTATCATTAGATATTTTTCACTTTCTTCAATTCTTGTTTTCATTATATTTACACTATCTGAACATTTTATTGAGTCTAAATATGCTTTCTTTAATAATTCTAATTCAAAAAATCCTTTTCCTACATGAGTTAACATTGTTTTAATTAATGACTCATATTTTGGTGTTTGAACAAGTGGACGATTAAGATAAAACATAAATGGATGAATTTCAGTTTCTAATGTTTGTTGCATAAATGGTTCTTTAGCTTTATTTTGTGCTTTTATAATAGATGAGTCTTTACAAACTTCATCTAATACACTTTGATATGTATTAAAATTATTAACAAATGTTGCTTCCATTTTTAAAAATTGAATATTTTTAACAAATTCTGAACCAATGCCAGGTATCCCTTGTTGTGTCTCTTTACTTTTAACAAAAGTATCTAAGAAATTCTGATGAATATTCATCATTACATCAATTTGTTGAATTAATTCATTTATTGTTGTGGCATGTTCTTTATTGACTAATTTTATTATTGGATTTAAATAAACTTCTTTTAGTGTTCTTAAATTCATAAGATGATCTCTTTCTCCATTTTCTAATTCTTGAATAATATTAAGATAACACCTTTCATCTTCTGGAGTCATTTCTCTCTCTTCAATCTTTTTAAAGAATGCTTCAATATTTGTTTCAGGATGATCAAAATTATCTTGTAACCTTTTAGCTACAGCAACAATAGGTCCAGAGCATGTGACTAATGACCCAACTTCTTTGGCTTTATACTTAATTGTTAATCTATTATATACATGAGAATAATTCTTCTCAGGAGTACTAACAGATTCAGAAATATTTTCGTTTAATTGTATTTGTGCTTTCTTTTTCTTTTCTTCTCTATCTTTAATTGCTTCTATTTGATCATTTATAACTGATTTCCAAACTTCTTTTTGTTCATCTGTTGGTGCAGCATATTTGATTAAAGCAAATGGTGTTTTTTCAGTTTCTTTTTGTGGACTTTCAAATGCAAGTAGCATCAGGACATGTTTTACCATAGAACTATCACCTTGTGGCATAACTTTAGATTGTGTTTGGAAGTAATAAACTTTAGAGAGTATAAATTTAATATTATGTAATTCTTCAAAATTCTTTAATTCAGTCAATTCTTTAAATAACACTGGATCAAAAACTCCTTGTTCTTCTTTAATTTTAACACCATTAAAACGAACCACCTTAGTTTCTACAATAATGTCATTAAATAAAAATAAGTAAACAATATTACTTGGAAAATCGTTCATATTTTGAATAGCAAAAACTGGTCCACAACAAATAAATTTACGAGCTGATGAATTAGGAAGTTCTGGAAAATCACTAATAACTTGATGAATGAGAGACATCTTTTCATTTTCTTCTAATTGCATTCTAGTTTGATTAACACCTCTACCTGATTCTTTAGCATCTAAATACGCTTTTTTTAATTGTTCCAAATCTGGAAAATCTCTTCCAACATCTTTTAACATATCTCTAATAAGTAATTCATATCTAGGAATACGTTGAATAGGTGTAATGAGATAAAATGACATTAATTCAATTTTACAATTATTATGTGATTTACTATATTCTTGTTTAGCTTTATTTTGTGCTTTTACAACATCTTTTTCTTTATTCATAATTTCAGTTAGACCTTCAAGATAACTAGAATATTTTGAAATATATGTAGCAGCCATTTTTAAAAATTGAATATTCTTGACAAAGTTAGCTCCTAACATTGGTAACTCTCCTTCATTTGATGTCTTTTCTCCTTCTTCCATCATTTTTAAAAATTTTTTATGAACTCCAATAATAATTTCTATTTGAGAAATTATACCTTTAACAAAACTAACACTTTCTGAATTAGTTGATTTTGTAATAGGAATTAAATAGACTTCTTTTAAAATTTCCAATCCTTTAATATGTATTTTTTCCGTTTCAGTCATTTCATGAATAACCCTTTTATAATGTTCGTTGTTTTTTTCAGTCATTATCCTTTCATCTATTGATTTAAATAATTGTTCATCACTCCCACTTTTATGTTGATTTTCTAAATCAGATAATGTTTTACATATACTACTAATAATATTACCTGATGTTATTAAATTACCAGGAGTATCAGATATATACTGAATACTAAATTGCTGTGAATTTTTATTTTTTTCATTTGATGATATTAATGGAACAACATTATTATTTACTTTTGTTGTTCCAATAATTGATGTTCCTGATGATGAATTAGTAGAAATTGATGATGTATCTGATATATGTTTTGAAGATTCAGTATTAGATGCACTTGAATCATTATTATTAATACAAGACGCTGTTGAAGAAGTTTGTCTCATATGTTCTACTCTAAACAATTCAGAAGTAACAATATCTCCTTTACTTTTTTGAGCCTTTTCTTTATTTTCTATTATTTCATCTATATATCTAAATTGGTCATAAATAATAGATTTCCATGCCTCTTTCTCTTCTTGTGTAAATGTAGAATATTTGGCTAATGTTGGAAAATCTTTTTCAACATTTCTAATAACTTTATATTCTCTTAATAAAATAGAAAATAAATTCTTTACTTCACTAGTGTCATTAATTGGTTTAAATGTACATGCACCTAACGTAAATGGTAATTCTCTAATTAATTCAAATTCATATGTTTCTAAGTCTTTAATATTTTTTATTTCTTTTAAATTATTAAATACTTTCTTTAAACTCTCTCCATCTTCAATATTAACTGATTTTCCTGCAATTTTTAATGGTTTTGTTTCAAGAAGAACATCATTAAATAAAAAGACATATACTAATTTAGATGGTGGTGTATTTACATTTTCAATAAAATACATTGGTCCACAACAAATAAATTTTCTAAAAACTTCTTCTTTTATTTTTAATTCACCTTTAATTATATCCCTTACCATTGTGTATTTTTCATTTTCTTCTAATTGCATCTTAACTTGATTAACTCCTTTACCTGATTCTTTTGCTTGTAAATACGCTTTTTTTAATTGTTCCAAATCTGGAAAATCTCTTCCAACATCTTTTAACATATCTCTAATAAGTAATTCATATCTAGGAATACGTTGAATAGGTGTAATGAGATAAAACGTTAATGGTTGAATTGATCCTATAGTGATATTTTCATCTTTATGTTCATTAACAAATTTTTCTTTTGCTTTCTTAACACTTTTTTCAATAGAAGAATCTTTTTGAGTAATTTCAGTTAATTTTTTCATATAATTATCATAATTACCAATATACTGAGATGCCATTTTTAAAAATTGTAAACTATTTACAAACTCTTTACCTAACATTGGTAATTCTCCTGGTTTTGTTTCTTTTAATCCTTTTTGAAACATTTCAAGGAAATTTTGATGTACTTGAATAATAATATCAACTTGTGTTAATACATCACGTATAAATGTTTCATCACTTTTAGAAACACATTTACTTATTGGAATTAAATATACTTCTTTCATAATTTCTAATCCTCTAATATGTGCTTTCTCGGTTTGATTATATTCATTAATAACTCGTTGATAATGGTCTTTATCTTTGTCAGTCATTTCTCTTTGACTAATACGCGCAAAAAACTCTTCATCTGTTTCTTTTTTATCAGAAGTAATAGATTCATTTTGAAACTTTTTTAAATGAGCTGCAATAACATTACCTGAAGTAATTAAATTACCTGGAATTGGTGAAATAAATTCTGTAATATTAGTATTTATTAAAGTACTCCCCTCTTTTTTTTATCAATGTAAAAACTAAAGCAAACTAAAACTTTCTTGTGGTGCACTAGCTACTCGAGGTGAACGTGGGCTTTTTGGAGAAGTTGAACTTTCTTTTTTAAATGGTTGTGTACAATTAATTGACGGAATAAAAATTTCTTTTTTGTCTTGACTATCAGTACTTGATTCTTGAAAAGAAGGTAATGATGATGTAAGTTGAATATTACCAAGTGTTTTAGAATATTTACGAGGTGGAACTGGCTAAGAAAAAAATAAGTCAAACAGTTAAATAAGAAAATGAAGTATAATTTAAAATGAACAAACAGGTGGTGCAGAAGAGTCCATTCGTTAATTAATATTAATGAATTTTTTCAGATGAATTTATTAGATTGAAACTTATTTCCTATTTTTTTTTAATACAAACATTTTTTTTAGTAGAAAATTTTTTATTTTATATGTCTTAATCATTAAAAACTTAATTATTTCAAAACTAAACATTCTCTTTTTTAATTCTTTATTGATATTCGAGTTGTGTGTTCCACCATATTAGGAATTAAATTAATATCTCTAACTACATCACTTAACATTGTTTCATTTGAACCAGAATACCATATTGAAATTTTTAAACCACTTCCAACACTATATGATATACCAACTAATGAAGTATAATAACTGATAGTAGAACCAACACACAATAATACCTAATAAAAACATTAACAATCGGTAATTTGATTTTTTTATTAACTAAACAAACTATTTGTTGATAAATTAAATCCCATTCACTTTTCACTTTTTCACTAAATGAAAGAATAATTTTTTGACCATTATTTGGACTATTTCCACTCTTTAATAAATAAACATCAACTCCTTTTGGCATAACTTGTAATGAACTCATTGAAGAATATACACTCCAAAATTCTTCAACACTTTGAAATATAGCAATAGACCTTGCATTCAGTTCAGAAGATGAAAAGGATTCACTCATCTCATCAACCCACAGTTCCCAACAATCAGAAAGTTGATGTTTTTCTTCATTATAATTTCTTACCTTCCACATTTCTTCAGTCATTTTATATGATTTTTTTCTTGTTTTTTTTTGTTGTTTTTCATATTTTGTTAATTTAATTTTCTCTTTCTTTCCCATTTCTTTGACTTTCTACTAACATTTAGTATCTCTGAACAATTGCATTAGTCAAAAATAATCTAATGAACGATATTTACTTTCATATTCATTGATTTGATATGTCACTGTACTATAATTATTATAAGACTCATCATCACTCTTTATATTATTTGAGTATTTTGTTTTGAACTTATATCATCAAAACAAAAGTTATTATAATTCATACATATCGTCCATCATTTGTTTTATACTATTCTTAGTAATATTCTTATTTCTATTATCATTTTCTATTTCTTTCAATTTTATGGTTAATTTATGAAGAATTTAAATGTTACTTATTACAACTGGTTTGTTTTCTAATGCCTCCTCTTCACATTCATTAATTTCTCTTGTAATGTTTTGTATTATTAATATATTCTTATTTATCTTTTATATCATTTTTACACTACAAAAAAGCCACAAAATTCTCATAAAAGTACTTTTCACCTTCAAATAGATTTAGAAAATATTACTAACGATAAAAACAATTATTATAACAACACTTATCTTAATGAAGACAGTTTGTGTAATTAATAATATTATGAGAATAACAAAGACGAAGGAAAAGGATATAAAGAGTAAAAGATGTTATAAGAAAAGACAAAGAAAGACAAAAGAAAAGAAATAAAGAACAAAAACATAGTAGGAGAATAGACAAAGTGAAATGAAGAAATTGAAAGAATAGTGAAAGAGAAAATGTGTAAGAAGAAGAACAAAAAGAAATATTAAAGAAACAATACAAGAGCAACAAGACAAAGTAGAAATGATGAAATGAAAATTAGAAATTAATAAAATAATAGATGAAAGAAAAGAAAGATGAATAAAGATAAGCATAGAAGGAGAATATATAGAATTTATTAAAAGAACAAGAAGAAATGAAGAAATAAATAAGAAAATGATATTGGAAATAAAAAGAAGTAGAAAAATGAATTAAAATTCATTTCTATTCATTAAATTGAAAGAAATAATGATAAGTCATATGATTGATAAAATAACCAATAATAAAATAAATAAATAAAAATAAGATAAAGATAAGAAATGGGAAGAAAGAATAAGAATAAAATCAAATATAGAATAACACATTGATGAACTAGTAAGATAATAATGAATATGAATAATTAAAGAATAAATGAATATTAATAGAAGATAATGAAATAAAAGAAATGAGGAAAATGAATAAGAATAGAATGTTGAAAAGATTGTATAAATCATGTGGTAAAAGAATTAATAAAAATGAATGTAATGAAGTACATTAGATTATACAAAATAAGAATAACACATAGACATTCATAAAATAGTTAAAAGTCAATGTATTGAAATATATGAATATATTGAAATTGAATAAAATAAATAATCATTTAATAAAATAGAATAATTATGAAATGATAAAACAAATAAATTGAAGTAATGAAGAATATTAATATAGAAGAAATGAATATAATTAATGAAAGAAAATAATGATTTGTATGAAATGAACAAATTAATAATTACATCAAATAATGAATGAAATAAGTTTATATTTATAATGATAAATAACAACAAATGAAGATATAACAATAAATTATATTTGTAAATAAGAAAATACAACAATAAATATGAATCAATAAATGAATATGTATTGAGAATAACTAAAATATAACGAAGAAGTAATGGAGAATAAAACAAGATAATAAAATGAAATTATTCTTCAAATAACAATAAAAATGATAAAACTAAAAGAAGAATAGAAAATAAAGAAATAATTGATGAATTGAAATAAGAAGTAGTCAATAAAAGTGGATATTTCATAAAATACTATACATTTATAAAGAAAATAAACCAAATATGAATATTAAATAAAATAATAAAATAATAAAAAGATAATTCTGACATTTACTAATAAAATAGAAATGGATAAAATTCACTAAGAAAACTAAGACAAATTAATAGAATAAAATAAAAGTAATTACAATAAATTGACTATTCCATAAAGAAAGGATAAAAATATTGAAAGAACTAAACATTATAATTGTAAAGGAAATAAATAATAAAAAATATAATTGAATAATAACATGAAAACCTAATGAAATAGTATGAGATAATGAATGAGGATAGAGAAATACTTTATGAAAAATATATTCAATGGAGAATGAACGAAACATTCTCACTTGAGCAAAGTGAAATAGAAAAATCAATATCTAATGCCACTTGATTTAGTAATTAGTTAATTAAGTTAAAAATTAATATAAAAAAATTTTAATTTTTTGTAACTCTTAAAATTTCATGATAAAAGATGAAATTAAACAATTATTAAATAATTTAATAAATTAAAAATCAATTCAATTTTAAATTTTCTGAATAAGAATTGATCTTGAAAAGATTTAATTACTTTAAAGTTTTAAGCATTTTTAAATATTGCTTTCTTAACATTTTTTGCATCATCTTTTTCATCATCTTTTTCATTGGTTTCTTCATTTCTTTTTTACAGGTTTTTCTACAAGTTTTTTTACAAATCTTTTGAACGGTTTCTTTTTTCATAAGAAAAGTTATATTTTACAGTTCTTTTAATTATTTTTATCAAAAAGAGCAATTTGTTAACGTAATGAAATGAGATATTTGAATAAACCATTTAAATTTATTCTAAAAAGAAATTAACAAAGTTTTGAATGAATTGTATTGTTATTAATTATAAATTATTTAATAAAAATAAACTACAAAGAAATCTAATATTCAAAAAAGCAGAGTTAGTATAATTAGTCTTTAGCTTCCTTATAATCGATAATGGCTTCAATACCCATAGCAGTTTGAATAGCAACAATGAGTTCTTTTCCATCATCATAATCAGCTTGAATCTTTTGTCCCATTTCACCTTCTGGGAGTTTAAGATCATCTCTAGTTTCACCACTCTCAAGAAGAAGTGATGCATATCCATCATTAATACCAACAAGAGAGTATTCAGTTCTCTTTACTTCTGGGACTTCAACATTATGAGTTGATGGGCAAGAATCATCAAGTCTCTTTCCAGTGAAAATATCATAACCAGCAAATGTAACTTTAGCATGTCCATGTTTTCCAGTCTTTGAAGTTGACATTTCAAAAACTTTGCATGGTCTTCCCTTAATAACAACATAACCACCTTTTCTTAAAGCAGAGCATTGGCATGGATATACTCCAGAGTGTTCAGCATTACCTTTTTCAAATTCATTATCACTGCTTGACATTTAATAAAGTGGCAATTATCAAAATCAGTTCTCCCTATTTATTCAATCAGGGTATTTCTTCTATTTTAAACTTATTAACTTTTTTATTATTTCTTTTTAATATCTTTTTTATTTAAATAATTTCTCTTTTCATTTAAACTTCTTTTTTTTTAATCCACGTAAGAAATAAATGAATAATCATTTTTTATTTTATTTTATTATTCTTTTTTTTTCTTTTTTTTTTTCGTTCAATTTTAAAATATTATTTATTCTCAGAAATCATTTTGTTTATTCTTATTCCATTTTAACTAATTTATAATAATAACTTAATCCGTGTAATATTATCTCTTTTGAGGCTCAATCATTTGCATTCTACTCACTTTCTTTACTTGATAAGAAAAAAAAAAGAGAAAAAAAATTACAAAATAAATTTATATTTGATAGTCTCAATGAATGTGAAGCACGTAGTGTTTATTGTTTTATTATTAATTGCATTGACTACTTCATTGGTTGTGTCAATGAATTTTGGTGTCTTAATTGGTATTTGCGCTTTCTTTTCTTTTGGAATTAGTTTTGGTATTCTTTATCCATTTTGTTCAACTGTTCTTTATAACATATTAAATCCACGAGAACAAAAACGAAAACCACAATCCATTCCAAACGAATTTTCAAATGAGCTACCCTTATAATTTGATTTTTTTATAAAAAATGTGAAAATTAGAGAAATTATTATTCTACTAATACATTTAATATTTTTAAAAAGAAAAAATTAAAAATAAAAGAAAAAAACTTTTTTGATTAGACTATTTTTGAAAAAAGTCATATTTAATATAAAAAAGAAGAAAAAAGATTTGATTAATAGGATAGGCAATTGCCTGGTTTAATTTGAGATATGATATAAAAAGATCAAAAAAAATCTTAGTGACAATTAATCATGTTTGCATTGATTCTGGGTCTTGTTATTCTTGCCTCTGCTAAAACATATCCTTTCACTCTTACTTCTTGTGCAAAGAACCCTACTTTCATAATTCATCAAATGACTATTCAACCAGATAACCCTATAAATATTCAAGGAGGATTTACTCTTAATTTTGATATTGAAGTAACTAAAGAAATTACTGAAGCTTCTGTTGCTTTAACTTTCCAAAAGGAAGTTCTTTTCTGGGTTACTATTCCATGTGCAAAGAATGTTGGATCATGTACTTATAATAATGTTTGTGAATTATTTGCTAATGTTACTGATGAATGTTTGAATGCTACTAGAAGTCATGGATTTGATAAAGTTCCATGTTCATGCCCAATTCCAGTAAGTAGATACACTGCTTCTATTCCAATTCCACCATTAGATATTCCTGATGGAATTGAATGGTTAGCTTCAGGAAATTATAAAATTAAAATGGTTGCCACTGATCCTACTGGAGCTGAAATTTCATGTTATGAAGCAAAATTCTCATTAGCAACAAAATAAATTTAAATAATTTATTTTTATGTTATTTTATTATTTTTTTTTATGAAAATAAAATTTTAGTAATATGAGATAATTAAATGTTATTATAATCATTTGTAACAAGATAAAGAATTATATAATTATGTTTGATAATTCACCATTTGTTATATTTTGAGATAGAATATCTAGAATCTTCTTGTTTTGCAATGGTATGAATTTATGGATAATATATAAATTATAATATATATAAAATAATATGTTAAAATAATTGAGTTATAAATAAGTTAGTAAATTAAGTGATACAATTAGCTTCTTGTAAATAAGAAATAACAGAATAAGATTTTATTTTAAAATAAAATTATCTAATTTCTAACCTTTCCTTTCTTTTAATTACAAAATTCAGTTGCTTGTTAGGAATGATAAAATTAATTGCTCATTTTATTATTTAAAAAGCATTAAATTTCAATAATACACTTCATCAAATACATATAGTTTTCCACTCTTGCTACCAACTGCGACTACATGGTTGCTCATTGTCACTGAACTAATATCAACAGAATCTCCACAAGTAAGAGATCTTCTTAAAACCCCTTTATAATCAAGGATTTGAATTAGTCCTCCATCAACTCCACATATAATAGAATTATCTCTAACATCAAGGGCACATGTATTATTTGGTGAACTAGCAAAATAATGGTCTAATTTTCTTGAGTCCCATAAACAAATAATTTTTTCATTCCCAACAGTAGCAAACTGAAAATCATTTAACGTTTCTAATAAAGTAATTCCTGATTTGTGAGGTCTATATTTTGTTACCATAGGAGATGATGATCTAATATCCCATAAATGAACTGTTCTATCTGCTGAACCACTAATAAAACACCAATCATTTAATGGTCTGGATACACTTATCTTTCTTACATGTCCATCATATGTAAATTCAATATTTCTTTTAAAGTCTTCATAAGTTACAATTTGGACTCTTTCATTCCAAGTTAAAAATCGTGTTCTTTTTAATGGATAGAGACCTTCCATTTTTCCATCTGGAACATCAAATACAAGACTACTTTTTGGATTTGTTTGATGGATGTATTTTACTGTTCCACATTTATATGCAACTACAATATAATCATCTACAAATCTTGTAGTAACTAAACTTGAATTTGGACCAATGAACACTTGTGCATTTTCTTTTGAGTTATATTTCCAAAGTCTAACTTTTCTATCAGAAGACCCAGTAACTATAGCTTTACTAAAACTATGAATATCTACACTTCTAATTATATTTGTATGCCCTTCATAAATTTTTGGTTGAATGTTATTTGTATCATTGGTTTTATTGATGAATTTATTAACTTGTGTATTTATACTAGTAGTGTTATGACTTTCATAACTTAATTTACAAGAGTCACATTTATTTTTGTTTGTTTCTGTTGTTATTTTATCTTCAATTTCTATAGAATTTAAAACATCTTTCACTGATATTTCTTTTCTTTCTTCACTTGAAGATATATCATTTCCAAACTTAATCATTGTTCCAATTAATTGCATTAAATGTTTGTTACAAAATTTAAGAGAATTAACACTTTTTTCATCTAAATATTCACATATTTTTTTTAATGCAGTAATAGGTAATTGAGGAAAGAATGAATGCTCATCTGGTCCATATTTTTCTAATTCAATCCTTAATGATGGTGATTTTTTTTCTTCATTTTCTGAAGAAGTTTCACTTTCAGTTGGTTCATAATGAAATTCTTTCATATTTTCTAAGAATTCAATAAATACTTTGAGAGATGATTGAGTATCTTCCATCGTTTCTTCTTTTACTGTAATATCTAAATTATATTGAATTTTAATAGTATTATTTTCATCTCTTGAATAAAATACATAAGCATTTTGAAAGAAAAATACTCTTTTATGATCAGATAATTGTGAATGAGCAAATCTACACATTGGTGAGTGAATTGAATGAAAATGAATTAAAGAACATACCGACCCATAAATCCATAATGAAATTTTAAGATGATCAGAAGAAATATCTTTATAAGGTTCTTTATGAACTATTGTTGAACCATCTCCAAGTGATTTGATAAAATGACATCTATTACCAAAAACCATTGAAACTAATGACTCTCTTGTAAACCTTCTTTTACTAATTATTTCAAATGATCCATGAAGAATATATGATGCTTCTGATTTGTTTCTTGATAATAATGAAATACGAGTATTTTCTTTATCCCAAACAAGAGTTCCATTCAATGGTCTCTCAGGAAGAACAAGTTCATACCCATTTCGTTCTACTGCAATTGATTCAGGAACATCAGATATATTTGATGGAAGATCAACTAAAGTTCTGAAAAACCGTGTTAAAAACATCATTTGTCTTTGTAAGGCAATATCTACATTTGTTTCATGAAGCCAAGGAATAACAACACAGTTAAGTAAATACGTAACACGAAATTGAGTATTTGCAAGTTTTTCAAATACAATACACCAGATTAAATGACCACCATCTCTAAAAGGCATAATTGAAGAACGAGGGTCATAGATGCTACATAATAAATAAATACGCTTGTTTTCTATTTCAATATTAATTGCTCTATAACAAATTGCCATTTTATTGAAACCAAATAAATTCACTTCATTTTCAAATATTGGAGAATCAGAAAAATCTAATTGATTATATTTTATAGTAAAAGGATTATATGACTGAAATAACAACTTTTTAGTAAAGTCTTCTGGACACTCCAATTCTAATAACAAGACTGCTTGACTTCTGAGAAAAAATGCACTGAAATTGGTTAGTACAAAATCAATTAAAACAAAATTCCTATTTTTAATGATATAACACAAACTCATTTTCGGGTGAACTATATGCTTGTTGTACTGTTGATGGACGAAGTCCATCAACTTTTGTACTCCAGCTTTTAATCCAGAATCTATCTTCTTGAGAAAGTTCACTAAGTTTAATCATTCTTTGAAGAATGATATCAGTATCTACATTGTTCATGAGAAGATGATTTAAGAAAAAAAGTTTCCTTTCTTCTTTTTTTTTAATGAAAAAGAGTTAAATATTTGAAAAAGGGAATTAGAACTTTTATAACCTTATTTTAGAATAAATATGAAAATTTTGATATTTATAGTTTTATTGAAAAATGATTGAAAAACATTATGTCTAAAATTGACTTCCATCCTGACTCTTTTTTTTCTTATTTTTTAATTTTTTGTATTTCTTAATAATTCCTGGTGGGGAAAAGTGTATGGTCAATGTTACTGTAATAAATAAAATAGAAATTATATGGTAATGATAATAATTTATTTAATATAAATGAAGTGAAATATAATTTTCTTTCTTATTATTATTTTATATTATTTTGTTGTATTTTATTATTATTATTTTCTTTTTCTTTTAATCAATAAAATAAATTGAGTATAATCGTTTATTATTTATTTCTTATTCTTTATTTATTTTGGGTTATATTTTTATTTGAATGTTGTATATTAAAAAGTATTTATTAATCAATCGGACTTTTATTTATTCTATTTCATGTTTGAGAATTATTTTATTTTGCTGTTTAGGTTGTGTTAATTGATGAAATTGGGAGATACTACTGCTTCTTTTATTTTCATTGTTTATTCTTTTTGTATATTCTAAACCAATACTTACTTTCATATTTTTCTGCTTATACATTGTACAATATGACAATAAAAAATAAAGAGTGTTTAAAAGATGAAGTAATTAATAGATGAGTAATATTTGAATCTATTGTTTTTATAATGTTTTTCATGTGATTAGGTAATACTTCTCATTCTTTTATTATAGTCTAATGTTTATTGAAATGAGAATTGTCAAATAGTTTGATAATTATATTAAGTAAATTATACATAATTTATTGTTATTCAAATGCATTTTTGTCTACTTCATAATTAGAATGATTTACATATTGAAATGATAAATAATGAGATTATATTTCAAAAATTATATTCATGCTTTAATTCATTCTGATTTTTAATTGAATAAATAATACTAAATCAAGCGAATGAACAATACATGAATGAATAATAATAAATATTGATATTATGATAATAAAAATATTAAATAATGAAATGTCAATATCATTCAAAATTTAATTCATTTATTATACAATATATTTGTTCATTTATTATTTTCAATGTACATATTATTTTGAATATTCATTACAAAAACCA
>NW_008579058.1:9255-47496 GCF_000257125.1 Entamoeba nuttalli P19 | reverse complement strand
TTTAAATGTAATAGAATAGAATGATAAAATTATTTTAATTTATTAATTAACTCTTTAGAGAAAAATGTTTTTATGTTTAATGAATGAAAATATGAAGTTGAGAAAGAATGAAATAAAAATGATTCATTATCATTCAAAATAATAATAATAACAAGAATAACAAATATAGATATTATTCTAATAATAAAAGTAATAAAAATAAGATAAAAATAGTGCTACAAAGTATAGTATAAATATGATATAATAATAATATAATTATAGCTTTTTTCAAACTCTATCCTACTTCCTTACTACATTATACTTCCCCTTCTTCAATCATTTATTATTTCATTAATGCTAAAAGTTTGGTTTGAACTTTTCTTTTTTCAGATTTTTAAAGGTTAATAACAGAACAAAAAATTTTAATTATATTATGCAACAACTCATTGTGGAACTTGGGTCAGTGTTGAAAGAGCATAACTTAAGTGATTTAATAAGAGAAAAGATTATTGGCGACATACTTAAATTACCTACTTTTCAACGATTATTGATGACATACTCTTTTTGTGGGAATGTAGGTAATCAATTTGACAGTCCAAACCAATCACCAAGACTCACTATTGGTATGAGAGGATTAAGCCCTCGAAGACGAGCAAATAGTTCAGGAGAATATGAAAAATTAAAAAATGAAAATGTTATATTAAGACAAAAGATAGAGCAGTTAGCTAATGCAGAGAAAAAAGTTATATTTATATCTGTTGAAGATAGTATTATTGGAACAAAGAAAAAAATAGAAGAAAATGGAAAAGAAGAGTTTATTGAAATTAAAAGTGGAATAAAAGATTTTGAAACAATTACTTATAATAATCAGAGTTATATTATTCGAATAGAACAAAAAGATGATGTTTGGGTTGATGGTAAAACTCTTTTTTATTCTACTATAGGAAAAAACACAATTGTCTTACCTAATAATGATATTATTGATGTTTTACAATTGATGAATAACCAAAACCCTTTTATTAAAAGAATTCAAAGAGGTGATATTAAAAACATAAAACAACATGAAAATGAAAACCAAGATTATTATATTAATACATTTACGGTGGTTTTGATTAATGGAAATAAAAATAATTTAATTGATTGGCTCCAACAAAAAGTTGATACAATCTGCATTACGTCAAATCAAATAGAACATGCTTTTAATGAATTAAAAACTCAATTAAATCAAGTTATTCAACGATCTAATGAAATTCAAAAGGAAAATGAAACTATTAAACAAACTCCTCAATACATTAAAGACTTAGAAAGATTAACCCAACTTAAAAAATTAAATATTGATACAACATTTGAAGTTTGTTTGTTATTTAATATTATTAAATAAAAATAATATTATAGCCAATGAATTTCAATATCACTGCTTTGGAACAAAAAAGAATATTTATTGAAGATGTTTCTTGTGTTTATTATTCATTTGAAAAATATCTCTTTATTAAGTATAAAACAAATAATCCAGAAGCTGTCATTTGTTTAATTAATGATGGGGATAATGAGCCTGCTGTTGTACATAAAATTAAAAAAGGAGTTGATTATCCCTTAACTATTGAAGATACACAAGAGGCATTAATGTTTGGAAGAGGGAATGGTTTAAAAGCAAAAGAAAATGATGAACTTCTTATTCTTGATCCTAAAGAAACAACAAAAATTAAATGTGTTACTTCTCCTTCCGTATTTGATAGAATTCATATAAAAGAAGGTGTTTATATAACTAGTGTTGATATTACTTCTTATGACAAAACAAAACCATTAGTTTTAGAATATTTCTCAACTACTACAACAATTCAATTAAAGAAAGAACATTCATTACAATTATATAAAATGCAATTACCACCATCTTTAAATAAATCTGGGTTGGTTATGTGCATAGAACAAGTAAAAGACTCTGATATAGATAAGTTTATAATTAAAACAAAAGATTCATTTGTTAGACCTCATATAAGACCAAAAAATAATGTATTTTTCATTGAGTCTTCTTCATGGATTTTAAAAACTAAATTTGCTGATATACCAGTTTTATTAATGATTCCATGGAAAGATGATCCTCTTTATAAAGTTTATTATTTTGTTTCAGAAGGTATTTCTCATCAAGTAGAAATTCACATATGATTCAATTAATTATTTTCTTTTCTAATTCTTCATTTTCTTTTTGAATTTCTTTTAGTCGTTGTTCAACTAATTCTAATCCTCTTTCTGTTTCTTTAAATCGTCTTATTGAATCCATAACATGATACTCATATGCAGACATTAAAATATCAACATATTCATCTAACTCATAATCTTCTTCTTTAAAATTAACACTAGTGACTAAGTCAAAATCTTGAAGTCCATTTATTTCTATATCATATTCTTGTTCTTCTGCCATTTACTATGAACTGAAAAAGTTTTTTTTTACAACCCTAAAACTGTTTTTATTCATTCGTCATGTCTAACCAAGAATTCAATGATAATTTTACTGATTTAAATGAAGATCAAATTCAAAAAGGAAAAGAGATGATAGCTTTGATAAATTCTTCTAATTTTAATGATGAAGAATATACTGATGAACAATTAAAAGATATTTATAAAAGTGCCCTTCAATACTCTGTATTCTTTTCTGAAAAAAAATTTAAAGCACTTAATGATAAATTCAATTCTCTTAGAGCTCAATTAGAAAAAGAAGAAAAACGAAATACTCAATTAAAAAGTCAACTTCAACAACAACAATAATAATTCAAGTGTATTGTTTATCCTTATCTAGATTCTCATATTGTAAGATACGTCTATAAAATTAAAGGAATATATAACAATACCTAATAGATTGTTATTCATAACTTAGTCATTCTCTAAGAAATATATAATTCTTATTAATAATGTAACACTAATAAATAATTACAAAATATTGAAAATGAAAAGAATAAAATAGTTTAGTATATACTTTAAATTCATCTAATTATTATAATATAATATCTTTTATAGCTGAAATAACTAATAGGAATATAATAATTTTTAGTTTAATCTATAAAAATATTTAATAGAATCTTTACAATAACTAAAATAAGATTAAGAAATAATCAATTATCTTATCGCTTTGTTTTTTTTTTGTTAAACTCTTTTTATGAAAAAGATGGTTTAAACAATATTTACATTTTCTTTGTCAATCTGTCTAGTGTTACTTATTATGTTGTAGTTTAAGAATTGATAAAATGGTTTATTATCTATTATTAAAGAAAAATTATAAGAGTTATAATTTCTGTGTAAGGAATGTAAATTTACAAGTCAAAACAAATGAATTACTTAGTTTATTAATAAATGTTCTAATAATTAGAGAGTAGTATAGATTAAATGAAACAGTGATACGTAATTTAATTTTGTATTATTTATATTTTCACAAAGACAATAAATAGATAGAAGAAGAAAAAGAAGAAATGATACAGGAGCATAAAAAAAAATAAAAAAAGAAAGATTGTGAACTGTTTTGATTTAAGAGTATTTCAAATATAATGGTAAATAGGTAGAATCTTAGTTTGAAGGGAAAAATGCATGGACACACTGGTAGATTACTTCTAATGGGAAATGATCAACTAAAACAGAAGTTACAATTGAGAAAGTTTGACGAAGGATTTGTGATTTATAAAATGAATAAAGAGAATGTACCAATTTATTTAGTGGTAAAGCAGGAAAATTAGAATGAGGGAATGAAAGATTAATATTAGAAAGTAAAGAATAATCCATCATAGAAAAATGTATATTAAAATTATCAATAAATACAGGGAATAATTGAATTTGTGAATGTTCATCTTTTTCATTTGGAAGAAGTTTTACAATTTTTTGAATGATTTGTTCAGTTAGAATGATATTAATGTCAGGAGGATTAAGAATAATTCCTTTAATTAAAAAGTTATGCATATTTATTTCACATTGTAATTTATCATATGCACTAATTATTTCCATTTGTTTTTCATTAATAGATATACTTTTGATATAAAACTCTAACTTCCATTCTTCCAAAGGAATTTTTTCTTTACACCAACTTGGAACTAGTTTAGATAATGATTCAATTTTAATTGAAATATTTTTCATTTGCCCAATAAATCCCCAATCTACTGCAATAGTATTTATTTTAAATACTTCAACACTCTTTTTATTTATTATTTCATTAGAAACAATAATGATTGATGGCTCTCTCATAACTTTAATATAAAACGTTATATTGTTTTTTATTTGTTTATATTGTTTTGTTTCATCAAGAGATATTTCATCTAATTTATTCATAATTCCTTTATAATAATATTGAATATTAATAATACGTTCTCCAAATGGATTATCTAAATTAAATTTAAGTTCACTTTTCTTATAAATTTTTAATTTTTGTTCTTTATCCTTTTGATTCTTTTGTTTACATGTAAGAAGAATATTAGTGTTATTAATAAAACTCCATTCATTTTCTTCATTTATATCAAGTACTAATACTCCTTTTTCTATTCTAGTATGAATTGTTTTAGTACTTCCAACAATTGGTATTGTTGCAGGATAATTAAAAATATCATCTATATCAAATGATCTACTCCAACAAAGTCCCATTGAATTCTTTCCTCCAAGAATACCAAATTTTAAAATTTTTGGTTGAGTACGTTCAAGTTTTTGAATAACAATTGTTTCATTAATATTAATATATTCTTGATAATTATTAGACCATATAGTCACTACCATCTCACTAGAATTATGTATTTGATATGACGAATTAATCATAATTTCTTTTGTTTTAATATTTAATTTATTATCTTCAAACCATGTTGTAATTGATGTAGAAAAGAAATATTCATAGTTATTAGACACTAACTTAAATTGTTGATTTAATTTTTCATAAGATCCATCGTTTATTCCAATATAAATATCACTAATATCATTAATTATAATTTCTCTCAAAAATCTAATATTTGGAGTATTAAATAAATAATTCTTATGTGGACAATAATTTAACCATAACCCACTATAATTACTTAATACAAAATTACAATAAAAACATATACAATTTGCATGTTTCAAAAGATGAATAATAGTGCCATTAACTTGAATATATTCATCTTTTGCCATTGATATATTTGTGAATTCAATTTCATTTATATTAACAGAAAGTGTATAAATAAATCCAGAAAGTGGAAATAATGTAAATTCAGTTTTTGGTTTAATAACAACACGGGTTGGTGTTTCATTTACTGATTTAAGAATAATAGGATAGGGAAGTGCATTTTTTATTGTTTTCATTGATTTAATTAATAATAAAGGAATTGGTTCATTAGAATTAATTATCTGCAAAGAATGTGCAATGTCATGATATGATGTTGTTATTGACCTTAAACAAGGAAGAAGAAATTTAAATGATGAACCGTCATATTGAAATGAGAGTGATTGATTTAATAAAATGTCATCAAGTCCAATAGTTTGATTTGGTTGTAAAGTAAAAGAAATAGAAGGAAAAGATAAAGTTAGTGGTACTGTTAATAAATTTTGAATAATTGAAGATGAATATAAAATAAGAGTATGAGAATAATAATAAAAATGTAATGGAATATCTTTAAAATGAAAATATTGATTAAATGGTGGAAAAAAGAATGTATATTTTTGAGCGTAAATAATAAATGAAATTTCATTAACTTTATTTAATTTAATCACACTATTAGGTTTAAAATCAATATAATGACCATTTTGAAGAATTTTCATTGGAATAGAAGATAAATTTTTAAATGTATAAGTTTCTTTAAGAAAATATGAAAGTATATTTTTTAATTTCTGTAATAAAGAATCAAATAATTGAGGTGGAATAGATATAAACATTGATTCTATTATTATATATAAAGGTATAAGAGTTATTACTATATTTCTTAATGTAATATTTTTATTTTGATAATTGACTTTAAAAGAACCAATTGTTATTTCTTTTACAGTTTCTTTAAAATGATGAAAAACAAATATAATATCATGAGTATTTGATTCTTTTTTATTAGATGTATTCCAATCAGTTAATATTATTGTAGATTTTATGAATTCAAAATGTAAATGATTTAAAAATGTTTTAATTTTAATCCATAAAGTATTATTATAAATAAATAATGTGTTATTTTCCTTTAATGGAAGTAAGTTTAATTGTGTTGAATAACTATATGGAATAAGAATATCTTTTTTAGTATTTTCTTTTGATTTATTATTAAATGAATTATATTTAAATTGATACCTTTTAGATAATATAAAATAAATATTATTTGTAAATTCTAAATAACTGTGAGCAATTTGATATAATGTATAACTATTGACTATTAAATTAATTGTATTTATATTACAATGAATAATCATATCATTAGTTATATTTAATTCTATTTGATTTAATTTAATTAATGGAATTTTATTTGATTTAATTATAAATGAAAGAGAACATGAATTAATTAATGAATTGATATTTAAATCAAACTTTTTTTCATTAAATAAAATTTTATTACTTTCAAATTCATATTCAACTTTAGATATTGAACATATTTTTAATTTTAATATAATTGAATTAATAAAACCCATAACTTTTTTTGAAATACTATGAGAAAGTACATTTTGAAAAACTTTTAATGGAATAAAATCAATAAGAATATTAATAAAAGATGAAATAATACTTTTCATTTCTATTTGTAATATTTTTAAAAGGATAATATTATTATAAAAATCTATAATACAAACTTCTTCATTTGTATTATTTTTTAATAAAATAGTATTTTCTATTGGAATTAATATGTCTTGTGAATGTAAATCAATTTTTTGAAGATAAATATGAAGACAATATTTATAAATTAATTTAATGGAACAAAAATCAATTTTTGATCTATTCATTAATACACTTATTTTATCCATTGTTATAATATATAAATTATTTTCAATTTCATATTTAATATCTTTTCCTTGAATAATTAGTTCAACATTTTGATAATAACATTCAATGCTTTGATGTTGAATAGTTCCTTTTATATTAAAAATATCAAATGTAATAGTACAATGTTTTTCATGAATATTCATTTTATTTATATTTAAATTAATTTGATTTAATGAACAACAAATTTCTTTAATAATTTGGTACTTAAGAATAAATTGAATACATAAAGTTATAACATTATCTATCATTACTTTCCACCATTTCTTAGTTTTTTCTTTTCTTTCTTGTTGTTGAATAAATTGTATTAATTCTTTAATATTATTAAAATTACTCCATCCCTTAATAGTAGTAATTTCAATAACCATAATTTTATTCAAAAAGTGGATATTAATATCTTTAATTTGAATTGAAGAAACTACTTTATTTAACTTAAATAAAAAACAAATACCTTCATTAGACCATTTTAATTCGATCCAACTTGGTAATATAAATGAGACAATCCAACATAATAATTGGATTAAAACTCTCATTTTTTGTTATTCTTTTTTATTGTTTTTTAGTTTTATTAAATTTTTTTCTTCAATAAGTTGATTTTTAAGTTTTAATAATTAAATAGATAAAAATAATAAAATAAATAATAAAAGAATATAAAAAGAACTCAAAATTTTTTGTATAGAAAAGTAAAAACGAAAAAAAAAAATGTATTACAGAGAAATGGCAGAAAAAAACAACTGTATCAACAATCGTTATATTATTAATGAGTATTTAGGTAGGGGAGGTTTTTCTAAAGTTATGAAGTGTTATGATCAATTGAGGAATTGTCAAGTTGCACTTAAAATGATTTCAGATAAAGGATTTGATGATAGAAGAGAAATAGAAATAATGAAAATTCTTGCATCTGCAACAGATCCAAGAGCAAAGTTTGTTTTATTTTATTTTTGTTATTATTAAACTGTGGGTTGATAATATTTCCTATGGTATAGAAAACCATTTATTACTTTTTACTTTAAAAAAAAAAGGAAAACTACTTAGAATAAATTATTAATTGCTTTTAATATTCACTGATTGAACCAGAACCATTAGCCAATTTTATTAGTATTAATTGAATCATCAATTTATTGGATTATCTTATTAGCTTCTTGTGTTAATATTAAGAAGAGAATTGTCAAAATAAAATGAACATTCTCTTTAAAATACTAGTTAAAATAATTAATTTCTAATAATTTTTTTGAAGAAGAAATATGTATTACAATTATATTAGTTATTTAATGCTTTAATAAAATATTAATATTTACTTCAATCCACTTTATTTTATATTAATATAATAATACATAATAAATAAATATTGATATTATAGTATAGCAATAAAATACCTTGACTCATTTACATTTAATAAAAGAGATTATATGGTAATAGAACTTGGTGGAATTAATTTATATGATTTTCTTTATGACAATAGAGAAATACCTTATTCTTTGAGTTTTATTAGAAGTGTTGCTCGTCAAACAGTTCAATTTCTTTCATATCTTCATTCTAGAGGAATTATTCATTGTGATATAAAACCAGAAAATATAATGTTAAAAAAAGATGATTATGAAGTTGTAACAATTACTGATGATACTTGTGCAAATCCTGATATTGTAAAAGTTTGTCTAACATATTTTCTTTAAATAAAATAGAAATAATTATTTTTTTTTAGTACCAACATACAAGAGTTCCAATACATGATGAAATAAAAGTAATAGATTTTGGATTAGCTACTTTCTCTGAAAATAGATTGCATTTTAGTACTGTTGGAACTCGTCCATATTGTTCACCTGAAATGTTACTTCAAGATGGTTGGTCATATGCAACTGATCTTTGGAGTGTTGGTTGTACATTATTAGAAATGTACATTGGTTATCAAATTTTTACAGGAAAAAGTGAAAGGGAACAATTATTAAAAATGGAAATGGTATTAGGAAAGTTTCCACATATATTATCTCATGACAGTCATTATTTTTCTAAATCAGGGTATGTCATTTGTGAAACACCTCATAATTTTGATCCATCACCACTTCATGTTTGTTCCTTTTTTTTTAATAAATTAAATCATTGTCTATTTGTAATTAACTCATTAATTAGAGACTTATTGATCATTCAAGACATCCTCAATTTTTAGATTTTTGTACTCAACTATTATGTCTTAATCCTGAAAAGAGAATAACTTGTACTAATGCATTGAATCATCCATTTTTAAATTATATTGATTGATAATTGGTTATTTTAAAGTTTGTTTTTAAGATATGAACTGTAACTAATCTCAGTTCGAACAACTTTTAAATCAAAATCCTACGAAGAAAGTTGCTTTTTCTTTTTTTTGAAATGACAATGAAAAATAAGTGAATTTTTAGTAAATCCATAAAATATACATTTGCAATAACAGATAATGATGTTCAGTTTTTAAGACATCCAAAAAAAAAAATTAAAACTAATTTTGTTTCTTTTTAAAATTATTCAAAAAGAGAGGAAAAAAAAGAGTGCAAAGATCGAATTTAAACAATCGTTTTGAATCTCTAACCGTGGCAATTATATCTATTCTTTACACCTTTTTCAGATTTATCACCTCCATGAGCCATGGCCACGGGAAACTCTCTTCAAAAGAGAAGTTTATCAAATGGCGAAATTATCAAACATGCCAAGAAGCTATCTTTCTTGCATGTTTAAATGAATTTTGTGATATTCAAATTCACAAACCAGCTAAAAAAGCATTAGTAACTATGCAATTTCTTCCTATTGAATCATTAATATTTTCAAATGAAGATAGTATTTCATTCTCAAAATTAATTCAAACACTTGTTAAACAACGGATGAACTATGAAGTATCAATAGGAGTAGTTCCTAAAACAGCGACAAGAAGAAGTGAAAATTATCGATTTATCCTTTCATTAAATATTCTTTGTGATTTATTAAGTGAATTCGGTTATGTACTATTATCAAAAGCCCCTTCTCCAAGAAAACATAGGAAAAAAAAAGAGCCAAGTGATAAGGATGCTCTTGGTGAAACGATCCATTTTATTATAAGAAATGGTAAAGTGTTATTTAACAAAGAAAGAATTGAAACAGTAGGAAAGAAAGTTAATCAATACATCAACTCAATCTTCACAACAAATAACACGTCAATTATTATCTCAAAAAATGATCCTTGTTTGAACTCATTTGTTCATCAATTTGATTAAATAACACAAAACATGATTCCTCTTTGTATAATAACTGAATAATAAATGAATTTTTTTGTATTCAAACTTTGTTAGTTAGTTAGTTATGAAAAAAAGAGATAGATGATAAAAACAAAAATATTTGAAAATAACCTCAATATTCTTTCTTTGAACTTCTTTAAAAAATACTGAAATTAAATAAATGAAAAAAAAAACTGCTGTTTTTAATTAATTAGTGATTGGAATATATCCTTTTTCTTTTCTTTTACTCAAATAAACTCCTACAAATACTATTCCTATTATTATTATTCCTATTACTATTACTGCAATTATAAATATTATTATGACAATCCATTCTTTTTTATTACTGTCATCATCATCTGTTGTCTTATAACATGCATCTTCTATACATCTTTGATTATATTCATCCCATTTATATCCATGATCACAATACGAAACTTTACATATATTAGACCATTTTCCATCATCACCACAAATAAATCCTCCATGACCATGTTCGACAGTTATTTGACTGTCACACTCAGAACTATATTTAGTAAGCATTTTATTTTTAGGATTACATCCATTTTCATATTTTTCAAAGATCTTTCTTGCTTCTTTTACAAACTCTTCTAACTTATCTTCAGTATATTTGTAAATTTGAACTCGTTCATCAATTGGTGAAAGAGTAAATTCTCTTGGATTACTTTCTTTATTATAATCAAGATTCCATTCGAAATATTCATAAAAACTAGTTCTCATAAAACCTCCATATCTTGCTAAATCATCTCCTTCAGGTAAAAACATTTCATCCATTCCAATTACGGCTGTTGGTGATTGTCCAGCATCAAACCATTCTACATCACCTTCTGGATCTCCTTCATATCCAACAATAATAGCACTTCCTCTTTCCCACATTCCTTTTGTTAATAATGCACAGGCTGAATAACAAAATCCATCAGTAAATAAAATAATTTGATTTGGATTTCTTGGATGTTTAGTAAATCTTGAAGCAAGCATTGTTTCTGGAACAAGAAGAGATACTTGTGATTTTATATGTGTAACATTATTTCCATATACTACAGGAACTGGTTTTGTATAAAATTCTCCAAGTGGAATTGAAAGGTTTCCAGTTATATTGTACCTTGATGTACAATTCATTGGATCATACATTCCACTACCATATTCATGTTTAATACAATTCTCAGCTCCTGGTGATATTCTAACACTTCCAATTAATGCAGTATCTTCATAAGGTGCAAGTAAATTTTCAATATTACTTTCTAAATCTCCATATCCTCCACCATTCATTGGTAAAATCATAGCAACTGGGTCATCATTTTCATCAAATTGAGCAATACATTTATCAAATGTTTCAAAGAAGTTATCAACTTCTGTTTCTGGATAAAAAGTTTTTAAAACAAATACATTAATTGTTTGTTTTCCATCTTCTTTAAATGTTTTACAAGCAATATTTTTATCTAATGACTCATAATCAAAAGTATTTGAGTCTTGTTTTAAATCAATAAAATCATTTAAACTAATTGGTTTCATATTTTTACCTTCTTCTTTAGCTTTAATCTTTTCTTGTTGTTTTTTAGTTAATGAAACTAATGGTTTATATAACATTGAATATCCTGTAGATACTGTTTGTCCATTAGAATATACGATATCAATAGACTCTGATAAGAAACTTTTTTCAAATGGAATTGAAGTAAGTTTTTGGTTAGACATAGACTCAATAGCATAAGTAAATCTACCATGATTTGATTTAAGAAAAGTATGTTCTTCTGCATATTTACGAATCCAATCAAGTGGTTTCATTTTATTAATACTTTGAACTGGGACTTTACTATTATCAATAATTTCTTGTGGAAGATTTACACCATAATGAGTAAGAACATCATATGGAATTAAAATAACATCTTTTCCTTCATTAATAATATCAATAGAGAATGGTAAAACAGCATAAAAACTATCAAAATAATATTTAAATTCATTATTAGAACTAATTCTAAAAGTTAAATGAAGGTCATGAGTAGCAAAAAAGATATTTTCAATTTTTTGATAAAAAGAATACATAGAAGTCTCTGTAGTATCTAATTCTTTTAATAATTTATCTATATCTACTTTTTGGTAATAATCAGCTTTTCCTTTAATAGCTGGTGGTGAAAGTAAAATATCTTTATAAACATATGTTTCAAAAATTGCAGTAATATCTTTTTTAATTGCTTCAGTAACTGTTCTATTTACTTTTACTGATTCAATACATTCAAATGCTTGTTCTACTGTATATACTTTATTCATTTCTAATTCATTGCATAAAGTAGCTAATGAGTTATTAATAAATAACAATGAAATAAGTAAAATAAGACTCATAATAATTTTTTGAAGTTCTTTAGGTTTGTAGAAGAATGAAGAACAACTCAGAAAATCAAGAGTTATTAAAAATTTCAAACGTAAGAGAAGTTTTTAATCTAATTGAAAGAGTTATATTATGTTTTATAAAAATTTTTTGAATAATTTATAAATAAAAATAACTAATAATTTAGTATTTTATTTAGAATTAACATTCACTAAGAAATTAATTAACTGTCAATACACTTTTTCCATAAAAGAAGTTATTAGCTTTTGTCCATAACTCATCTCTGCATAAATGGTTGATGAATTTATTGTTTGAAGTATTGTTTTGTATCCAAACACTATAATCCCTCATAAACGTACTAAAACTCTTGTTTCAACTTCTGTAAGGATATAAATTTTTGAATTTACATTTTATAACCAACCCAAACTGTTTCATGTATTAACTCTAAAATTATTAAATTTTTTTATAATGATATAAATTCCATTAATCCTAATTTCTTGTTAAAAATTTTTAAATATAACTTCCAAGTAAAGTTCCAAGACATTCCATTTTAAAAAATAACCTTCAAATAAGAATTGGATTTGAAGAGTATTGAATGGTTTATTTTAATTTATAAGTAACAATTTCTTTAGGAGGTTCTTATACTCTATTAAATCTTATTTAATAAAATTAACCTGAATTAAATGGTATATAAAGAAGAATTTAACCTCTTTGACTTTATCCATATTACCACAAACACGTGATAATTCTTTTATTTTCATAAGCAAAATTACTCTGAAGAAAAAAAAGAAGAAACCCTAGACTTTTAGCAAAAATTATTCATTTCCAAAGTTATTTATGAATAAAAAGTGGGGAATGCTTTGTTCATTAGGAAGAGTTCCATCTTTATTACTAATAGAGAATGAAACAATAATTGGTCGTTCAAATAAATTTTGTTGTTTGTCAAAAGAAAAATCAATTAGTCATAAACATTGTATAATAACAAGAGTTACAACACCAAATGAAAATTTGTCTCATTGTTTCATTACAGATAATTCAATTAATGGGACATTTATCAATAGAAAATATCTTGGAAAAGGGGTTCAAGAAGAAATACATTGTTTTGATACATTAACACTTCTTGACCCAGGACTAAAAGAACACATTTCGTATGTATTTATTGATAACGAGTTTAAACAAAAACAAATTGAAGAAGGAGGACCTTTTGAACATTATGAAGTTAAAGGATATATTGGAGAAGGGACATTTGGAATTGTTAGAAGAGTTATTGAAAAAGAAACACAAGAAGAGTATGTGATGAAAGAAATAACAAGAACAAAAGGATCAGCTGAAGAGTCTGGTCGAAGAGAAAGTGAAGTACTTAGAAAAACTAATCATGAAAATATTGTTAAGATGAAAGGGGTATTTAAAACAAACCAATATCTCTATATTATCATGGAATATGTACGTGGGGGTGAATTACTTGATGCATTAAAGAAAGAAAAAAGAATGAGTGAAGCAAAGATTAAGACTATTATGTATCAAATATTTAGTGCATTAAAATATCTTCACGAAAATAACATTATTCATAGAGATTTAAAGTTAGAGAATGTAATGCTTTGTGGAGTTAATTTAAAAGTTAAATTAGCTGATTTTGGATTTGGTAGAATAATAGACCAAACACAAGCAGCAAAAACACACATTGGAACTACAACATATTTTGCTCCTGAATTATTTAAAGATGGAGATTATAATGGAACAAAAGTTGATATGTGGGCAGCAGGAATTATGATGTATTTTTTAGCAACAGGAAAACATCCTTTTGAACAACTTGTTACATTTGATAAATTAAATTGTAAATGGAGTGATTTTATGAAAAGAGTAATTTCTGGCAAACGAGATGATTGTATAGAATTTAAGAATTGTTCTCCTGAGTTTCAAGATTTGGTTAATGGTTTATTGGAAATGGATCAAAAAAAAAGACTTAGTGCACAACAATGTTTATGTCACGAATTTTTCACATCAAGAAAATTATTAAAAATTTGTACTAAGACTAATGAAGTAGAACAAAGAAGAATGAACTAAATCTGTTTATATTTTCATTTTTTATTACCAAATTCTTTCAAGAAAGCTTTTGTTAGTTGTAAGAATTAAAAGGATTTAATCAATATAAAATATTATTTCAAAATATAAAGAAGATATGTTTAAAACTCTAATCAAATATAATTAATTGAAAAATATTTTGCTTTTTAACATTTTTAAGAAAAAAAGTGTCAAAAAAATTGATTTGTAACGAAATAAGAATAGAATAAGAATCCTAAAATTAGTTTAATCAAACAAAAACGAAGATTCGTTGTCTCTGACAAGAACGTACCTTTTTAATGTGATTTTTGATAAACTACAAAATAAATATTGACTTTTATCAATTATGAATAAACAGTATGAATATATATTGGAACATACCCCTAAAGAATGTACATATGATGAAAATCTTCATGGACTTATTATGGTCCCAATTGAAGGATTTGAACCAATACCAGTACGTTTTATTTTAAGTAAAGAGTTTGTTCAAATAATTTTGTTGGATGATTTAATAACATAAGAAATATTTATAATAATTAGAAATCCTTATAACTTCACATTTTTTGTATTTCATAGTGCTGAAAAAGATATTAAAGAAATAGAAGAAGAAATGAAAATGGTAACAAAGATATTTAAAGCAAGGTGTATTTCATTTGATTATCCAGGATATGGATTAAATAAAAATAAAAAAGATATAGATTTAATTCTTATGGTAGATGTAGTTTTAAAAAGAATAAATGAAAGAGGATACAGAGATGATAGAATAATATTATTTGGATATGAACATGGTTGTGGGCCAGCATTACAATATGCTACAGTTTTAGCAGAAAGAAAGAAAGAGCAATTATCATTAGAGAGTTCTGGTATTATTTTATTTTATCCATTAGATACTATTCCATTAGGAGTTGATTATCATTTTCCTAAATTCTTCAATTCGGTTCAAAATGTAGTTTATTTCAGAGTTTTAATGATGATTCCAAAGAGAGATAGTTATTTTACATCATTAAATCAATTAAGGAAGATTGAATATGAAGACAATGAATGGAGAGATCGTGTAGAAGTATGTGTTCATAGTTTTTCAAGATTAAAGCCAACGTCATTAAATAAAGCAAAGATACTGAAACTTTTAGAAAGTACAAATCCATGGTTTAAGAAGCTTGATAATCAAATTAACAAATATAAACATGGAAAAATAAGTATTTCTATGGTAATTACTACAGTAATGAAAGTAAATAAAAAAATTCCATCATTACCTATTCATAATGACTTCTTTATTATGCAGTTTTTAGAAAGAAATAATTTAGAAGACTTTATTCCTATTTTTGAAGAAAGAAAAATATATTCTGTAGTATATACTCTAATGGGTAGTCTTGAAACTAATATCTTAGTTGAAGAGAATAAAGCAATGTTAGATAAGTTTTCAAAAGTTGTTAGAAAATATAGACAGTTTGTATCTAAAGACTGGGACTTATTACGTAAAGATGTATTATGTGAAACTTTAAATAGAATTGATATAGGTACAAATATATTAATAAAACAAAAAAGTACATTGTACCAAATAAAACAAAGTTCAATAAATATACCAAATGAAATTGAAATGGATAAATTTTCTACTAAAACATCAAAATCTGAAAAGTTTAAAATTCCAAAATGGGCTAAAGGGATTGAATGTAATTTTGAGACATTTACATATCAATCTGTTAATTTCTCAGACTATTTTTCATATAGAGAATCTTTGAAAGCAAGACATCTCAACTCTTTGTCTAAATAGTATAACGTTTTAATCTATCAATCTATTCTATTTTTGTTCTTTTATTATTTTTGATGATTTTCTATAAAAAATAAAAAGTAGATAAAAAGAAAACAAAAAAAAATATTAAAAGAACTTAAAAAAAAGTTTAAACGAAGAAATATGGACTATGATATTTTGAAAACTCAACAAGAATATCTTAATCATGCATTAACATACTACACTGGACTAAAAGCACTTGTACTAGATAGTATCACAACTTCTATTGTTAGTCATTTATATTCTATGATGGATGTTACCCAAAAAGAAATTTATATCATTACAAATATTGCAGATAAAACAAGAGAACCTCTGTATTATGCAACTGCTATTTGTGTATTGCATCCTTCTAAATTTATTATTGATCGTTTAGTTGAAGAATTAAAAGTACCAAAATACAAACAATATTATATATGTTTGTTTATTATTCTTTTATTTATTAACAAATATCTAATTATCTAGTTTTTACATCCCCAATTAATGAAAGTATTATCGAAACATTAGCTGAAGCAGATGTTCACGAAATTGTTCAAAGTGTTCAAGAGCTTTATATGGATTGTTGTTCAATAACTTCAAATCTTTTTTCATTATGTTTTAAAGGGAATGAGTCTGATGAAATTACAGTAGAACGATCTGTTGAAGCATTAATGTCAATTCTTATTTCTCAAAAAGAAAATCCAGTGATGTTTGTTTTTTTTCTCAAAAAAACATAAAAGAATAAATATTTATTTGTTTAGTCGATACCAAACCAATGGGTCTACATTACCTCAGAATATTGCCTATAAAATTAGTCAACGTATTCAGTCTTCTTTGACTGTTCAAGATGGGTTAATTCCAATACAACCAACACCAACAACATTATTAATTCTTCATCGGTCTTTTGATTGTGCAACTCCATTACTGATACAATGGACATACCAAGCAATGATTCATGAATTTTTAGGAATAAATAGTAACTTAGTAGAACTTCCAACAGGAAAAGTTGAGTTTGCTTTTCCAAATGATCCTTTCTATAGACAAATGCATCAAAGAATGTTTGTTGAAGTGACAGATGAAATTCAAACTCGATTAAATCAGTTCAATTCAAATAAAGAAGAAAAATTAAAACTTGATACTATGGATGAAATGCAAAAAGCAATTGATGCTATTCCTGAGTTAGCTAAAGAAAAAGAAAGTCTTACTAAACATACATCAATTCTTAGTGCAGCATTAGCTGTTAATAGACAAAAAAAAGGTTTACAGTTGAGTGAATTTGAACAAGCATTAGTAGTTAATAATGCATTAAGTTCTTCATTAGCAGAATTAAGTAATATCATTAATGATAACACAATTCCATATAATGATAGACTAAAAGAGGCTGTTTTATTTGCTTATCGATTCCCTCAAAAAGCTGAAGATGTTAGGTCAATGTTACAATTACAAAAATTTAAATTAGAAGATTCACAATTGATTAAATCAATTATAACTTATGGACAGAACCCACCTTTAAAAGTATTCCCTGATGAAACTGGATTAAAAAAATTTGTTAAAAAAATAGCCAAAGGAAGTGGAGGAGTAGAAAATGTATATACTCAACATAAACCATTATTAGAAAGTATTGCTAGAAATATTTTATATAATAAAGAAGATCTTAAAAAATGTTTTCCTGGATTTGGAGATATTCATAAAATTAATCAAAATTTGATTATCTTTATTGTTGGTGGTATTACATTTGAAGAAAACGTTGCAATTCAAGAAATCAAAAAAAATTATTCAGATCAAGGATTAATTCCACCAAAGATATTAATTGGAGGTACTGATGTTTTGAATAGTACTAAATTCTTAAATATGTTAAGACCTAAACAAAAATAACTTAATTTTTTTTTATTTATCTTTATCTGCTTCAACTTTTTCTTCTTCTAATAATTTGTTTTTATATTTAGTTGTTTCTATCAAAAATAAATCAATATCTCCTTGTAAGTCTGCTAGTTTACTTATATTTTTTCTCATCTCTTTCTCAAAATGTTCTTCCTTTCTAATTTGTTCTTGTAACTCAGCAGCGTTCATTGAAATTATTAAGATTAAAAATTATTTTAATGATGTTTATATTTTATTTGGTTTATATAACATAAAATAATTAAAGAAGAATAATGTTTTAATATGAAGTATTGAAACAATTCAACTGGGAATTAGTTTTTTTAACAACTCAAAATATGGTTGATCTTCAAAATTAACTAATGTAACAGAACGTGATCCATTTTTTAATTGTGTTTTTTCATTTATATTTATTGTTAATCCAATTAATGGTAATTGGATAAGTGATTCAAAATCTTCCATATTCTTCTTGAATATTAATTCTGTTTTACAAATGACCAACCATCTTTTTATATTCTTTTTATTTTCATACAACTCAACTTCACTTTGCATTAAAACATCTTTAAGAGTAATTCCTTTTGTTGAAATTCCTTTTTTATCTTTTAAATATGAACTTGATAATTCTTCATTATATTTTGTCATATTCATTTGGTTTTCTATGGCTTCTATTTGTTTGGATAACTCATTTCCTTTATTTATATGTTCTATCATTTCGTTTCTAATTTTTTTAAATATTTCTTCATAATTTTCAATCATAAACCTTACAGTTCTTGTTAATTTTTCAATGTCAAATACAATTCCTTCATCAATATATATATTTGGTGAAATGACTTTAGCTAAGTTATCTGATCCCATTAAATTAATTTCTTTTTTCATTTCAATAAGATGAAGTAATCTAAATAATCGTTCTATTAATGCCAAATATCCATCATTATTCATCTCTCGTAATTTTTTTTCAATTTTTTCACAAGCACTTTCATCAAGAACTATTGTTTGTAGTTCACTTGGTAATTTATTAGGAATTGAGTTACAATATCTCTTGAGTATATTAATCATTTCATGAACATTTAATTTAGATACATCAATCTCTTCTTTTCGATTAATTTTTTTTATATCTTTTTCCATTTGAGTAACATTTGCTGAAACTCTTAATACTCCTTCTTGTTCTGGGGCAACTTTTTCACATTGGTCAAATATTTTATGTAAAATTTTAGGGAATAACCATTGTTGTTCATTTCTAGCAATTGTAGCTGTTGTAATTTCTTTACCAAATATGTCATATGAAGTTAATTTATGTTGGACTTTATTTAAACAATCCATAAAATCTTTTACTGTTTCTTCTTTCATAATAAATTGTATATTTTTACTATTTTCTGTTGTATTTTCTACCCCACCTCCAATTTCTATTGTTTTTCTATCAATAACTCTTATATTTTCTAAATTAGATGTCTCAAACATTTCAATGACATTATATCCTTCTTTCTCTGACTTAGCAAAGATAAGATAATCACTAAAGAAAAACATTGTTCCATTTAGTTTGCCTGAAGAAATAACTACTTTACCAAAATATTCTCTTTCTTGGTTAATATCTCCTTTAAAATTGTTCAATTTAATAAGATGACTCGTTGCAATAATTTGTTTTTTTACTATTTCTTTCTCTTTAACTAACTTTTCAAAGACATACTTTAAAATATTAATAACTTCTTTATCACCGGTTGTTACTCTGTCTAAATTCTCTAAGAAGTCTGTGATATAATTAAATGGGGCTGTGATTAATTCTTTCATTTCAAATCCTTCAATCAAATCAATGTTGTCAACACATTCTTTAAATCGTTTAGTAGACATAAACTTATTTAATACAATAAAACTATTCTGATAATGTTTTAGATAGTTATGATATTGTTGATATAATTGACCAAAATAAGCAGAGTAACAATACAAAAATTCTTTTGGATTAGATTCTTTTAATTTCATTAATATATTTTTATGGCAATGAATTAATGGAATAATATCTGTGAAAATAATATCCATGTCTTGTAATGATATACCACATTGTACTATTATTGGACTATTACATATGTCAATATAATATCTATCAATAAGTAAGGTGAGTGTATTAACATACATAAATTCATTTGTTATTATTCTTTTAATTTCAGGGGATTTCATCCATGGTTTAATTTCACCTTCTTCAAATTCTTCATTATGAAAATCAAGTGCTTTCCATGAATCTATTTTATCTTCATAATTTTCCATTGTTGAATGAACTTCATTCATTCCATTTTGAATAGTTTCATAAATATGTCTTCCACTATTTTGTAATATTTCATAATACTTCTGTAAATTTCTATCAAACACTTCTAAAGCTTTTCTTCCTTCTCCAATGCCTTTTGAGATAATATCATCTCTTGTTTGTTGAATGATTTTTTGTTTTTTATCATCTTTTTCATCTTTTAATTTTCCATTAATTTTTTGATATTCTTTATATACTTTATCAAATTCATTTTTTGATTTTATACATGTTTTACTATCTTCAAGTAATTTTTTTCCCTCTTTCATCAGACGGTTTAATTGTTGGGTTTGATTTTTAAATTGTTGAAAACCAACAAGATATAATTCAGACATATAACCTGTGAATTCTTTTAATGACTCTAAATCTCCTGTTTCATTAGTTAACATATGACTAGTGCTTTCTTGAATTGAAGTTAAAATCTCAGAATAGTTCTTAATAAAATCATTACATTTTATTGTTTGTTGTTGATATTTAACAATTTCAAATATCCTATCTCTTGCTTTACTTATTTTTTGGTATGTATTTTCCACTTCAATAACCATCTCATCAAACATCTTTACATTTGATCTCATAGCCTCTAATGTATTACTTGTGATTTGAGTAGTACATAAACTCATTGATTTTCTTAGTTGATTTCTATTTGTATTACTCCATGCCGTTGTTGTACTTTTAATTCTAGAATCTCTTGATTCATGTGGAGTAATAGTTAATGTGGTGGGTTTAGGAGTTGCTTGTTCTTCTGAATTTATACTTTCTAAAACATCTTTTGGAGTTATTGAATTAAGGCTTTTATCTTCTTTTAGTCTTACAGAAGAGAATGTAGCTCTTTTAGTTTGATGAATGGATTGACCAACATTTTCTTCTTCAACTAAATGACTTTTAGGTTTGTCTTTTAATCTCTTAGTATAAGGAATTACTTTATGAAGAAATTCCACTTTTTCATTTTCATTCAATACGTTTTCCTTATTTTTTTCTTCTGTTACTGTTTCTTTGATTAGTTCATTTTTTTGATTGTACTGAGTCGGTTCTGAAAATGTATTATTTTCAGAATTAGTTGAACTAATACATTTCTCCGATATGAGAGATTGATTAATGATTTGATCATCACTTTTATTTTGTCCATTAGATTCACCAGAACTAATTTCTTTTTGAGGCGTTTTTGACATTAATGGATTGTTTGATATAATAAATTGTAAAAAGAATGTAAAAATCATTTTTTGTTATTTGAATTTTTCTATTAAAAAGAGAAAAAGACGAAGTTAAAAATAATTTTAATTTATTCGTTTAAAAAAATAAAAACTTTAAAAAAAAATTATTGTATTTCAATTTTGATTTTTTCTCCATCATTCCCTTCAAACTTTCCATCATTAAATTGTAATTCAAGTTGTTTAGACAAACCTTTTAATAAATCAACCACATTCTATGAAATAAAATTAGAACTTTTTTTAAATGAAATTATATTAAATATAAAACAAACAGAAATTCTATTGGGTTTTACAGGTAAATCAAAGTCTTTACCTTCATTCATAAGAATAATCTTTGTATCATCAATTTCTTTAATTTCAAAAGGGATTGAAAAAGTCATATTCAAATCAATTTTTCTTTTTGCTTGGAATAAGTCATCAAACGTTCTCATTCTTTTAATAGAAATCTCTTTCTTCTCATTTAGTCGTTGTGCAAATTCATTATTTTTAATTTGAAGATCTTTTGTAGTTAATTTATATGAATCAAGACTTTTATTTACAAAAGTACTTGTAACAATTGGGATTTTATCATCAAGAACTTGTTGTATCAACTTTCTAACATCATTATTCCATGTTGTTTCATCACAAACAACAAGAGTTGAATTATTTATTTTATTTGTTATTTTTCCTTTTCTTAATTTTATAATATCAATTAATCCATCATAATCAACACCATCTTCTAATGACTCTTTTATAATATATACAATATATCCATCATATGTTGCTGGTATTAATCTTTGAACCAGTCTTCTTCTATTTGGATTATCTTTTCTTCTTTGAATACCAACAAGTGATTTGTAGTCTTTTGGTAATGAAGAAAAATTATCATGGATCGTGTGGATATCACAAAACTCAACAAATCGTTCTTTATCACAACTTTCGGATTTTTTTCCTTCAAGATATGACTTTTCTAATAATGAACTTGTTTTTTTATCATAGTCAACCCATTGATAATCATCAAGCCATTGCCATTTGACAGACATAAAGAAATAAGAGGCAACAATATTAAGTTTTAGTTCTTTTTCTCATTAATTAGACTTTTAGTTAGTCAAAAAAAAATTATGATTTATAAAATTAAGTTATTTATACCAAAAAATTTTAAGAATAATCACAATTTATCAATGCAGAAAGAATTATTTTTTAAGTAAAAGAAAGTAGTTATTATATGAAAAGAAACATCAATAAGGAAACATTTTTATTATAGTATAAAATGAACTAATCTTATTATAATGTATTTATTAATTAAAGTATTTGATTGATAAAACTTAATTTCTTTAATTACAGACATAAACTTTTTTATTCAAAAGATTAATAGAGTGATTAGAAACAATAATTTGTTTCATAACGAAATACTCAAATAAAGTATTTTATTGTCAAATATTTTTTCTATGAAAAACATAAAGAAAAAAAAAAGAAAAATAAAAAACTTATATAGAAAATAGTTAAATCAATTTAGAGATGTTAAGATCAAAATATAAGAAGAATTTATATGCTTTACTTGAGGAAAAAGAGTTTAATGTTGCTGCTTTCAATAAACTTCATCATAGTGTTGAACTTACTCCTGTTAAATTACCTAAAGTTTTTAGAATTCTTGAAGAATATATCACTAAAAATTTTACAAATGAAGTGTTTGTGTTATTATGTCATATAATGTTTGTGTTTTAACTCATCACTTTTAGTAACGTTGTTAAAGCAACAAGAACAATGGGAGAATTATCAAATAATTGTCGTGAACATTTAGCATTAATGGATGAAAGAATTGTTCGAGTTATTAGACAATGTCTTGGATCAGCTAATCCAAAAATTAAACAAGCAGGGATGCAGTTATTAGGGTATTATGTAAAGGCTTGTAATGAAACATCAATTCGTGCAAATTTTGATGAAATTAAAAACCTTCCATTAGATTTAACAAAAAGTGCAGTTAATGATACAAAAGATTCTGAACAAGCATTAGGGGCATTAAAAGATTGTGTATTAATATTCCAAATGGTATCAGAAATTGATCAAATTTTAGGGTCAAAAACAGTATTACGAGTAATTTTTGATTGTTTAAATAAGAATGAAACGAACGAAGCAGCAAAAGACATTGTACTTGATATTGTTAGTTCAATTACAGATAAGATAACAATGACTAAATTTATGGATGGGATTAAAGACTATTTAGACTCATCTCAAAAATGGGAGAATAAATTATCACAAGAATTAATTGTTGAAATTTCTGGACTAATTAAAGTAACAATGAAAGATGTAATGATTCAATCTATATTAGACCATATTCCAAAGACAGAATCTATCTCTGTTAAATTATCACAATTAAAATTAGTACAAAAATTAGTTGATGGAAGAAATGATATTTCAGCTGATTTATTAAGGAAAATTCATTCATTATTTACTTTCTCTATTACTTCATATGATGATTTAGAAAATTCAGAAGCAAAAGAATTTATTAATGAAGTGTTTGATTTAATTCAAAAAACATTAGAATTAGTTAATGATGATTTAATAAAAAGTGATTTTTGTTCATTTGTATTTAGTGAAAGTGACAATTCATCAGAATCTAAAAGATTTTTAAATACAGTATTACTGATTAAAATTGTTCCATTAATTAAAAGGGATGTTATTCAACGCATTGATAGAATACCTTTTATTAAGTTTTTAAGTAATTTGGTTTTTTCAAATCATGAAATTCGTTCAAACTCAGTTAAAGTTATTCGTGAATTTTTATTTGGAAGTGATGAAGTAATTACACAACAAAATAATGATATTGTATTCTCTACTCAAATTAAATATGACTTAGCTGAAAGTTTATTACAATCATCTACTAAAACAGATGAACTGGTTCAAATTTATAATTTGTGGAGAGATATTATTCTTGGAGGTGAATTAAATGAATTGGTTGAAACTATTCCATTAATTGGATATATGTCAAAAAGAATACAAAAACTAGACGCTAAACATCGTAATTATGTCCACTATATCATTCTTATGTTACTTAAAACAATTTCAATCAAATATAATATTGAAGAACTTGCAACATATTTAGATGAAAGAATGAAAGGTATAGAACGTTATTATGATGTTACTGAACTCAACTTAAAGATTAATAAAGCAACAAAAGAGTATGAAGATATTAGTCAATTTATTGTTAAACAAAGTGAGGTTGTTGATATATTAAAGGCTTCTGACATTTCTAATAAAATACCAAATATTAATAAATTAAATGATGAAATTACATCAAAAGATAAAAACAAACATAAGGCAACGTCATCTAAGTTAATAAGTAACAATAAGTCTATTGGTAATAACGACCATCATAATGAAAAAATTATAACAACTAATGTTGACTTTAATACTCTAAAGAAAGCTTGTTTGCATAATAGAAATGAGAGTAAAAATGAAACAAAAACAGAACAATCATTCGAAGGTTTGATGAAGGAATATCAAGAAATGGTTTGTTTCATATATTTTTTTAAGAAAAATTATTACTTATTTTAATAGAAAAAACAAGAAGATGATTTGATCAAAGAAATTGAAGAGATAGTCAAAGGAGTTGATGATGTAAATACTGTCGTTGATGCAAAAGAATTATATGGAGAAGTTAATTGGGTTTTTGAGTTGTGAAGAATATAAACAACAAGAATTAATAAAAAATTTTAAAAGATTTTCAGTAATTTTTTTCTTTTAACTTTCTTTAATTCCTTTAATATAGTTTATTTAATGAATATATAGAATCTAAGGCTTTATAATTAAGACAAGACAAAAAGGTCAACTACTATTTCAATTTCTTTAAAATAAAAGATTAAAAGATATGATTATTTGTGAAATATAAATTCCTTTGAAGTCAGAAAAAATATTAATAAGTTGTGATTATTCTTAATTCATGTACAAGCATATTCTCATTGGTAATTTTAAACTTAAAAACCTCTTTTTGAGAGTTTTTATAAAATTAAAGAATTATCCTATCCTCTTAAGAAGTAAAAAAAAGAAATAATATGATTAAAATATTTGATTAGACTATTCTTCTTATTAATTAAATTCCATATGAATATAGAAGTATTAAAATAAACTTATTATTTCTATTTGTATTAACAAATGATTTATTTTTTTATAACTTGTTGATTTAAATTCATAACAATACTATAATTTTATTATATTTATTTATATATCATTGTTTCTTTCATTCTATTATTTTGTCAATTTTAAGTTTTATTAAAGATAAAATATTAATTATTATACATGTTAATCCAGTTAATTGATATTTATATTAATTTGAACTTCATATATTCTTTTATGAATATAAAGAAAACCAAAAAAGAAAATAAGAAGTTTTTAATTTATTTACCAACATTAATACTTTTTAAGAGTTTTAGAACTTCATCAAAAGATGGTCTTTCATCTGGATTTGATTTCCAACACATTTCAATTAATTGGTTGAAGTATGTTTCTTTCTGATCTAATGGTAGTCTATATCCACTGATTACTTTGTCTTCAATTTCAGTAAAGAATCTAAACTCTTCAAATGGAATTTTTTTAGTAGACATTTCCCACAAAACCATTCCAAATGAATACACATCACTTTTTAGACATGCCTTTTTGTTTATAATACACTCTGGAGCAAGCCAATAAGGACATTCTACTTTATTAGTATTATTTAATGAATAAGGAATTGAACAACCAAAATCAGTGATTGCACATGTTCCTAATCCATCATTATTTATTCGAATAACAACATTTGGAGACTTAACGTCTCTATGTAAAATTGGATCAGAAGCATGATGTAATGTATTTAGACCTTCAGCAATCTGAGTTGCAAATTGAATAAGTATTTTTGGAGTTAAGGAATATTTTGATTCTATGTTTTCATCATGAAGAAGATTAAATAAATTTCCACCATTAAAATATTCCATTATAATTGACAATGGCTGAATACTAAACCCATAAATTTTAGCTATATACTTACTTGAACTAAATCCAATAAATGAAATTTCTCTAAGATATTCTTGAACATAATTACCAAATATTTCAGCTGCACTTTTATCGTTATGTAAATTTATATTTGTTAAATCAAAGTTTGACTGTTTTATTATAACTAAAGTCCCTTTTTTAATTCCATTAATATTTTTTAATGTTTCAAATAAATTGATAATAGAATTTGATCCATTTGATATTCTTTGTTTAAATTTAAAATTATTAATATCCATTAAATATTGATTATTAAATTTCTTTATCATTAAGTCAAATGAAGATAAGACTAAATTAATTGAACATTGTTTATCGTTAATAAATGCTTGTAATTGATTTATTCCTTTCTTTAAAGACTCTTGACTAACAATATGAAAAACTCCTTTTTCTAAACAAGATGGACAATAAATATCTATACTTTCAATTTTTATAGAATGTATTGAAAGTATATTTTGAATAAATTCTGTTATTTCTTTTAATTCATTAATTGCAATGAAACAAGAATCACTAGAAGTAATAAGATAACGTTGTCTAATAATAATAGTTTTTTGATTTAAATTTCCATAAATCATTAAATAATTTTTTTCATTTGATTCTTCTAAATAAACAAGAATTCCACTCTTCCATTGTATAATGACATGATATTTTAATGCTACCATTGCTAATATACAACTTAAAATTTTAAAGTTCAAAGACGTTAAAGTTAAGACTCTACCAACTTCAATTTCATTTTTATAATGATGACTCGGCCATTGTTTATTAATACTATTTTCTTTTAAATAATTAGCATCAACTGTTTTTACCTTCTTTTCTTTTTCACTTTTTTTTGGAGATATTTCACATGTTTTAAATGAACAAGATGGATATATTAATACATTTTCAAGATTTAACATTTCTCCTTTAGTCTTTGGTTCTCTTCTAAATGTATATTCAGAACTAACTGAACAACTACAAGAACATGAACTTATTGTCCCTTCTATCGAAGGTGTTTCACTTTTATTATTAATTAATTCAGAATAAAGTTCATTAAATCGTTTTTCTTCGTTTACAATTGCAGCAAATTGTTTAGTTAGAATATAACAAATACCAAATTGTTGTAAAAGAATTAATAAAAGATATAGATTTTCTTGTTGAATGTTTAATCGTTCAAAAATCTTAACTGTGAAGAAACCATTTACTGTCAGTGTTGAATCTGCAATATTCAAAAATCGTTTAAAGAATGAGAAGTCAATCAAAACCATATCTCCTTTATTTAAATTAATTGTTTGTTCAATAAAAGGAGATACAGATGGCATTTGAATAAAATATCCCCATTTAATTAATACCTCATATATTTCTTTCTCTTTATCTGATAAATTTAGACAATGAACAATCTCTGAAAATTTTTGTTTATTAAGACAAAATTGATCAAATTCTAAAACATTTAACTCAACCATTACTTGAACATAAGGTTTTACATCTTTATTAACTTTACCATTAATTTGTTCAAAGATTTTCTTTGATAAACCACTCCATTTATTTTTATCTCCAATATTTTTATGAACTGTAATACTTAATTCTTTATACATTTCTATATACCTCTCACATCGCTCTAGTCCACTAACAAAATGTATCTTTAATGAATAAGGAAGTAACTTTAACATCTCCATAACTCTTTCACTAATACTATTCTCATTTGTTGATTTACAAACAACGAAAATACATTTTGAATATTCCCATAGAGTGTCTTCAATTTCTTCTGGTGTTTTAACTTTAAAATGAATAGTAGCTAGCACTTCTGAAGATCCTTTTTTTTCTTTCTTTTTACTTGACTTTATAATAAAATCAAACCCCAACTCTTTTATTTCTCTAATACTTCCATATTTTTTCATCTTCTTGAGAAGATATTGGAAAACATCATTGCGAAGTTCATCTCCACTTATAATAACTTGTTGAATAGCTTGAATATCAATGTTATCAGTATCACAAGATAAAGAACTTTGTGTAATTTGAGCATCAATATGGCAATCTATAAGGTTATCCATATTATTAAATAAAACGCTCTTTGTATATATTTGATTATCTCGAAGATTCAACTCAATAAGACTATTCCAAGAAAAGAATGAATGGTTTATTTTCATTATATAATTATGACTTACATCAAGTTTAGTGACTGATAATTTTGTTATATGTTCTGGTATTTTTCTAAGTTCACAATGTTGTAAAATTAATTCTTTTAAATGGTTTGGTGGGTTATTGAATAATGGCTCTAATTCAAATTTTGTGTGAGACAAATCTAATATGTTTAAGTTTGTTAATTCACAAATTGGTGTTGGATAATACTTTACACCTTGAGCAATAAATGTTTCAATCGTTGGACTCAATTCTAATGCCTGGTGTTTGTCTAAGTTGTTAAAAGAAATATCAAGTAATTTCAATGGAAGAGAAATTAATGATGGAAGTATTGTAATATTATTATGAGATAAAGAAAGTTCATTTAAATTAGTTAATTTTGATATTTCATCAGTGATATAATAAATTTCATTTCTTTGCAATGAAATTTTATTGAGTTTTGTCATTAAACACAAAGATGGTGGAAACTCACTCATCCTATTTGATGAAAGGTCAATAGATAAAACATCTTTTAATAATAATGTTAGTGACTGATAAGGTGGAAATTGAGAAATATTCCTTTTTGAAAATTGTAATACCTCTTTGTCTTTGTTAAGTTTATTAAAAAGACTAATATTATCTTTTGAATATCCTAACCACTTATCAAATGAATAATAACATTTATATGGTTTAAATATTAATTCAGTTTGTATTGGTTTATAAAAAGGATTAATAAATCTAGAAGAATCAGAATATATATAATTAATAATAGCACTTAATTGGTCACATTTTCCATTTTCATTATTATTATTAAATCGTCTACTCCCAATATGAGTTATCCAGAAGTAAGTTAGTCTGGAATCAAATTGAAATTGAGATAAGTTTTGATTAATTAATTCTTCTATTGCTAAAAAAAATAATACTAAAAGTAACAATGTTTGACTAGAAATGAAAGCATCAAATCCAATAAATTCTTTTTGAAATAAAATAAGAAATCCTTTCAAAGTTCTGTAATAAGGATCTGCAATTATTTGAGTTAAGAATGAGAATATAGAAACATCTTCTTCACCAGTTTTATCATTAATTAATAAAATATCTTCGCAGGAATTATGGAGATTATCAAAAATCATTATAACTTTAAATAAAAGATTATTAACTATTTCGTTAATAGACTTCAATAAAGAATTATAACTCTTTATATTTTCTGAATTTATTGATTCTTCACAAACAAAATTTTTTAAGTCTTGAAATATATTATCAATATTATCCATATTATCTATACTTTTACAATATATTTTTAATGCTTTTTCTGCTTTACTTCCTATGTCATAAACTTCTTCATATAAATCTTCATTAATAATTTTAGCTAATCGTAACAATTTACTTTTATTTAAATGTTGATAAACAATAACAACAGGTTTATTAATTTCAATAGTATCAATAACACAATGAGAATATAATGGTAAATTTGGAGAATAATATTTCCCTTTTTCATTTGAAATAATTTTCATTCTTGTTGCCTCCTGTGAACATATTATATCAATATTTTTATTTATCATAACATTATGAGGTAATGAAATAATTTCATTTGGATAATTTTGTAAACTTTGAAGATGACCAATAATTTCATTAAAATTAAATTTAGTACTAATACAATAATATGATAACACTCTTATATTTTTACATTGAAATTTAACATAAAATCCTTCATCTTTATCAAAAGTAGAAATAGAATCAATTTCTCCAATCCAACATTCTCCAAGGAATCTCATAAAATCTTCTTGAATAAATTGTGATGGAATAAATAATACTCTGTAATTAGTAATAAACAATTTCCCTTTAACGTATGTTGATGTATTTTTCATATCAAGAACTTCTTTTCCATTTAATATGTATAAAGGACAATATGACTCATCTATTCTTAATACAATTATTTCTCCTTCAATTTGATGAATATATTCTGTTCCAATAAATTGTTCATTTTCAGTAATACCATTAAAATATTTAACAAATCGTTTTTTAAATCCACCTTGTTGTAACATTGCATTAAAATAACATTTTACAAATTCTTTATATTCATCAGAAGATAATTGTGTCATTTCACTAATTTCATTTATAAATTTGAATAACTCTTTGATAACATTGAATTCTACTTTTCCTACCAATTCTTTTAATTTGTTGATAACAATTTGATTATTTAATTTAGAGTTTTCTTGTTGTTTAATAAAATCTAAAAAACAAAATGGAATAATTGGAGTAGGAAGAAATAAAAAGAATAGTTTTAATAATACAAATGCATTTTGTATTGTACAAATACTATTTAATAAAGGAATTTGAGATGAATTAAATTTATTAATTAAATTGAAATATAATTTAATGTCTTCATTCTCAAATAATGAATTTTTATTTAAATGTTCTAAATTATAATGAATTAAATAATACTAAAGATTTAATATATATAATAACAAACTAAAATAATCTCTATGGTCATTCTGTTTACATAACAAAAGAATACGTTCAGCATCTTTTTGAGTAATACCTAATTGAAGTAATTTCTTTAATGAATAATTTTTTAATAATTCAAATGTAGTTAAAGATAATAAAGAATCAACTTTTTTCATTTGTCTTATTTCAGAAAATTCCATTATTTCTTTTTGTTCAAACCAATCAAGATTATTACTAAGAGAATTATAAAGATACTTCATAATATTATACATTCCAATTGGTATTCCTTTCATATTTAAATCATTAATTCTCATTTCTTTTAAACTAAAATGAAAACACCTTAGTCTTTTCCAATCATAATTAGTACTATTCATACTACTTACTCTTTTAAATAATTTTAAATTACTTTCTTCTTTTGGTTGAATAATAGAATTTGATTCATAAAATTTGTGCTACAAAAGTAATTTTAATAAATTATAAATTTAACTTCTTTATAAACAAACTTTAATATCTAATAAACTTTTTTCAGCTAATTGTTTAAATGAAATTTGATTTGGTTTCTTTGAATATGAAGAAGTCTTTGATTTATAAGAATTCTGTGAAAATGAATCAAGGTCACTCATAGCAGTTGATTACAAAGGAGAAAAGTAATAGATGCTTTTATATTTTTTTCGTTTTTTTTGAACTAAAAAACTACTTCATAAAAAAGATAAAAAAAGCAAAACTAAGAGGATATTAAGTTCTTTTTTTTTATTTATTATGTCCCTCATTGAGTCATGTATAAAAAATGATTTTCATGAAATTATTAATATAATTGAAAATGGTGCTAACTATTTAGATATTGATGAAAATGGAAATACCCCTTTTCATTATCTTAAAGTTATACCACCAACTACTCCTAAATTAACTGCTTGTGACCCTACATTATTTAAAATATTTAAAACAAGAAGAGATATTGAAACTGATGCAATTTTTAATTACCAAAATGGATTTACTCATATTCATTCATCAATTATTATACCTCATTGTCCTTCATTAAAACTTGACGTATCAGAAACTTCAGCACAAATATTTATTGAATGGTGTTATTGTAAATCATCTCCTACTTTAGAAAAAATGGCTCCTTTTTGTTCAGTAAAAAAATCAATGGAGTTACTTTGTTGTCATGAAGCAAATTCATGTTGGAAATATTTAGAAGATTTTTCAATTTCACTTTCACATTTACTTCCTGATGTTTCTATTGAGTATCTTCGTTATTTTGAAAATAATGACTTAATTGATGACCATCCAATTTTGTTTGAAAAAATAACTCAAATCTTTTTTGCAACATTTAATTCTCAAGGAGGAGATGATTTTATTATTGACCTTTCTCAACCTTTATTATTACGTTGTTTACATTCTTTATCACAACTACACTAATAATAAAAATAATAATTTATTTATTATTACTATCTAATTTCTTTGGTTTTAGTTCTATTTTCTTCTTTTCTACTAATTTCATCTTCTCTCCTACTGTTAGTTTTCCATCACTCATCTTTTGTTCCATGGCTAATTTCATTAAACTCTTTCTCATCATTCCTTTAATCTCAATTTCTTTCCATGCCTCTACAATATCTCCAAGCAATTTAACATTAGAATTATCACATAAAAATTCAACTCCATCATATTTACATTCATACAATACTAATGGATATGCTGGTGCATATTTAAAATAATTTGGTTTAGTATAATGTTCAACATCTAATAACTGTTTAATGCTTTCTGGATTAGCACCTTGTCCTATAGCAAATAAAGCTCCTACCATATATCTAACTTGATGCCATACAAAAGCAGTCCCACATACAACAAATCTACTTAGTCCATCTGTTTCTTCAACTTCAAATGAATTAACTCTTCTTACACAATGAGAAACAGCAGGATCTTTCTTACAAAAATTTGTAAAATCATGTTCTCCCAAAAACAACTGAGCTGCTTCTTTCATTTTAGGAACATCATAAGAGGATGGATCAAAGTAATAATGATATGTCCTTGACTGGCAACTAAACCTTGAGTTAAAGTCATCAGGAACTCCACACCATCCAAGACATCGAATATCAGTTGGTAATAATCCATTTAACATACGACAATAATCCAATTCACCTTCTCTTTTAGTATATAAAATTGTTTCATCTTTTAAGTTACTTCTTACCCATAAATCAACTACTTGTCCAAATGCTGAAACACCTTTATCTGTTCTTCCACATCTGTTATATTTACAATCTTTTGTATTTTGAATAAGTCGTGTCTTAAAGAGTGCTTTAAATAATTGATATTCTATAGTTCCATCATTAACCACTGAATCAAATGTTGCATCTGTGACATCATTTAATAATGTACATTGAATACCATTATAATCAATTCCAATATAAGTCAAATGAATGGCAATATGTCTTGTTTTATAATTATTGAAACTAAATTCCTTTTTCTTTTTTAATTGAATAGGTTGTGTTAAATTAGTGTCATGTTCCAAGTTTACTTGTTGATTATTGCAAGTCATTCCAATTCAATAAAAGAACTAAAATTGACTTTATAATGAATTATTAGGGTTAGTATTCATTCTTTTTTAAAGATAAAAAATTAACCAAAACATTCAATAAACGTTTATTCATTTATGGAACAATGAATCTAAATCTCCTCTTTGGTCTATACTCAATTTACCCCAAATCTCAGAGATAACATTTTGTGGTACTAATGGACATAATGCTTGAATTAATTGAGCAATATATTTTTTAGTTTCATCTGATGTATTTTCATTTTCTAACGAACGAGCAAAGTATAATACTACTCTATATATATTTTCAGCTACATTACCAAGTTTCATTATTTCTAATAATAATCCTCTGTTATGAAGATCTGATAATAAACTAACTATTTCATCATAACTTGATTTAGCTGGGAATAAATTGAGCCATTGTTGCATAATCATTTGCCAATTTGGAATTTGTGTATAATAATGTCCAATAATGTTTCCAACACAAATTAAAACTTGATCAGCTAATTCAACAGCTGCACGAGTTCTTTGTCTGCTTAACATAGATCCAATAGATTGAAGAACTTTTGGAATAAATGGAACAAATTGTGGAATATCAACTTTAGCAAATTGACCAAGGAAATAAATGGCGTTATTAGCAATATCAATATTCTTATGATGTGAAAATTCAATAAATTGATCAGCAATTTGTGGGACAAAATCATAAATTTTACCATCAACAATAACACATCCAATAATGGCAACTGCAAATGAAACTTTATCACTATCTTCTACTTGTTTGAAATAAATCATAACTCTTGGGAATAATTTGTATTGGAATGGAGTAAAGAATGTCTTTTGATGTGATTTACAAATATATGAAGTAATATCTAAAATTAAAGATAACCAGTCATCCTCTTCTTCAGCAGCATCTTGAATCTTTTCATATTCTTCATCATCAAGAACATCTGTATCAACATTTTGAATTTGAATGGTTTCATCATCATCTTCAATACCAACTCCATCAAGAATTTTCTTAAGAATTTCATCAAATGATTCAAATACCAATCCAATTCTATCTTCTCCAAGTGTATTATCTCCACCAAGAACAAGTACCATCTTTAAGCAAGTTAAATATGATTGAATATTATCAGTGAATTTTTCTTTCTTTAATAACATACATAAATGATCAATAATACCATAATAAATTGGTGCTACTTGTTGTAAGATACTAGTATGATCAGTAATTCCCTTGTCTTGAATCATAAATATAGCATCCTCAAAAATAGATGGAATAAGATGAGCTGTGACTTGTTTAATACTTGCATTTGGATCACTAATTAATGGTAATAAAACATTTAATGTATCTTGTACATATGGTCCATATGCTTTTTTAACAGAAGTTGTTATTCTAAACAATGTTTGAAGTAAATATACTTTTTCTTCAGTATAAGGATTTGTGACTGAAATTTCATTATCTATAATAACAGCCTCTGGATTTTCTTTTAATAACAATCTTTTTAATATTATTTGAACAATTGGACCAAGATATTGAATAAATCCAGCATCATTTGCTTCTGAAAATCTACATAATCCACTTAAAATATATGGTAACATTGGTGAACCTACATCATTAGAATTACATAATTCTTCAAATGTTTTGAGAACAATTTGTCTTGAGTCAGGGAAGAATGTTATATTAATAATACTATAGATACACATAATTTCAATTAATTTTCCTTTATGCTCCAAAGTATCTTTAGTATTACATTTTGGTAATAATGTATCAACAACATTCTTTAATAATGGATAATAACTTTCCATTTGTTTTTGAAGTACACGAGTAATAAATACAATAATAGATAATGCAGATGAAACAGCTTTTAAATTAGAGGTATTTAATGTTTTGAAAATACCTTCCATTAATGGTTGTGCAAATGGTAAAAGTTTTTCTGCAGTTTGTTGATCTTCTTCAAGAAGAGAATTAACTACAAAACAAGCTTTGTCTTGGACAATGACAACTGTAGAGTTAAATGACACAATAACAACTTGCATAATCTCATTAAAATGTCTTCTTCTACACATCTTAGGGAATGCTTCAATTAATTCTTCAAGTAAATCGAGTAATGCATGCAATACTAATGGATGTGGATCATTAACAAATTTAAGTACAATTTTCATTAAATCTGACATCGTAGTTTTAAAAATATATTTTCCAGGTATGACTGATAATGAGAGAGCAACAAGAGCAGCATATCTTGCATTCCATTGATCCATATTTAAATACTCTAAGGTTGTTTTGAATAATACATCTTTAATTGGTGCTCCTCCAACTGCTTCAACTATTCTAAAGTAGGCATCTTCAGCGTATGACCAATTTTCAACCTCAATTGGATCCTCATCATTGAGAAGAAGTTCAGCACCATCATTATCTATAGACTTCAACCATTCAAGAAGTTTCAATACTATATTTGAAAGTAATGGATTTTTTTTAAAGAGATGTGGCACTTGTGAAATAAGGCAAACAGCAATTTCTAATGCACTTTGTTGAGTTTCTTTATGTTGTGCAGAACAACAAAGTTGATACATTTGAGTAGCAATATTAATTTCATTACCAACAAAAAGATATTCAGAATTTTCTATAAGCTCACAAAATGATGCTGATGCATTATCAAAATCATCAAATCTATTATTTTGAATTAGCCAAATCAATGTATTTTGTAATGGAACAATAAGTTGTTTAGCAAAAGCACCATGTTGTTCAGTAGTTTCTAAAAGAACTATTGCACTAGAAAGAAAATCAACGACAGTAAGTTTCATTGTTGCATCACCGTTTGTTAAGGCTTGAATACAAAACTGAACAACTTGTTGCTGAAGAGCAATTAAAGTCTCTGATCCCTTAAGTGAAACAGAGGCTTGAAGTGTATCAAGTGCGATCATTTGTTGTAATGGTCTTGGGTCTCTTAAAATTTCAATAATGGTAGGAAAATATCCATTCCAATCAAGTTCTGAATCAGACATGCATTGAGCAAAATTACTGACAGCAGCAGCAACAGCACCTTTAAGATGTACTGATGTTTCATTTTTCATACAATTAATTAATGAATTGCAAATTTGAAGTAAAACATCTTGGTTTACAGACTTAAGATCGTCTATTTTATTAATTGTTCTTCCAAAACATAATAATGCTGATTTACGAATATCATCAGATTGTCCTGAGTTAGCTGTTCCAAGTTGAATTATTTGTGGTAATAATTGTGGTTGTGTAGTTAATGAATCTAAAACTTGTTCTCCTTGATTTCTAATATTTTGATCAGGACTTAAAGTTGCTTGAAATGCTTGAACAATATTAGCAGCCATCACCTAAAACTATTATGAAATAATCAATTCTAAGGGTTTTCTTGTCTCATCATCAACCCTGAGGGTTTAATCGTTTCATGAAAAAGTATTTTTTAGGTATTTTAATTGTCTCTGATAGTATTTTTCTCTGCATTGTTTTTTCTGTACTTTAAAACAAGAAGATTAAAAACACAATATAATGATAAATCTGTGATTTATAATTTTATGAGATATAAAACAAAAAAGAAAGATTAAAATTTACTTACCAATACGAGCATATTCCCATTGCTTGAGATCAAGGGGACAGACAGCACGTTGTCTTAACCATGAAGAAATACAATGAGTATGGAATGCATGATTACAAGTTCCCCATGAAACAGTACATTCTTAAAAGATAAATATCATGAATTATTTATACACTATTTAATGAAACAAACCTTCGGTTGTTGAACCTGTATTTCCTTGACATTCTAAACATAATTCCATAAGACTGTTTCTGCAAATAGCACAGGTGTCTACTTGAAGGTCCCACGACCATAAAGCAACAGCGTTCCATTTCTTTATTTCGAATTTAGGTGGTTGTTGTGCTGACATAATTAGTTGATGAACTAATGATTATTTTTAATCTTTTTTATTTTCATTTTCATTTTTTTCTTTTTTTGTTCAGTCTCTATTTCATATACCTCAATCCTCATTTAAGATTTAGTTTATTTATTAGTTTTGTGAATTTCATTTTTCTGTTTAGTTTTTGTTTTTTTTCAAGAAAAAAAATCTTTTTCTATGTAAGGAATATAACAAATTTTATTATTGTTGTTATTGAAATATTTTCTTGAATTTTGACCCTCGTAAAGAAAAGCAAACAAAGTACAAGGATTCAAGGGGATATAGGAGAATGGGTGAAGTGGTAATATAATGTATAATAAGAATGGGAAAAGAACTGTTAATAAAAAAAAACTAAGAAGAAAAATAAAAAATGGATAAGAAAAAGATGGGTAAATGTTATTATAATAAATATAACACCAGTATTAAATATAGAGTATTATGAGAGTGAATTTAAAATAAAATATACATATAACACTTAAATTGAAAAAAGAAGATTATAAAAAGTAAATTATTTTTCAAACCATATATTTTCTTTATGATATTCGACTGAGAATAGGCAAT
>NW_008579058.1:0-9245 GCF_000257125.1 Entamoeba nuttalli P19 | reverse complement strand
CTTTTTCTTCAATGTCTTTTGTTTTTTCTTCAATTTCTTCTTATTCTATTTTTCAATTTATTTCATTCTTTCATGTTTTCAATTTATTTCATTTCTCTCAAACATTCTATACTTCTTTTTTTGTATCTTTATTATCACTATATATACTCATATTTTCTTTTTCTTTTCTTAATTCTCTTTTTTATTCACTATTTTTGTTTCTATAGTTACTTCTTTTCCTATTTTAATATACATTTTATTACTATTTCATCGACATCATGTATCACATTGAATAGTTGTTTCATAATCGTGTTTATCTACAAAAATCGATAATGTAATTCATTAATAATATTGATAAACATTGTTATATTGTTTGCATAGAAAAGATTTTCCAAACAATTCAAGCGAATAATATAAAACTGAAATTAGTTTAACAAATATTCATTAATAGAAATATAATAAAAGTAAAGGTGTATTATTTTAATAATAAAATATTGTTGTATTAATATACACTGAGAAGTAAATAATAAGATAATCGAGTTTTAGTTATCATTAATTATTTAGAAATAAGTCAATATATTTTTATTTGAATAAGTAAATTAGTAAATAAAAGCAAGCATAAATATAATTACTCTTTTTAGAAGTAAATAAAAGTAAAAAATACATGAATTTGAATCAATAATATCTATTATAGAATATTTTATTAACATAATAATTGTTAACATGATTAAGAATAATATAAAGAAAGAATAACCACTGAATAGAATAATTATAGTACTTGATATAATAAATTTTAAAAGCCAGATAATTGTTTAACTATAAATGATTTTATATTGAATAATTAATGAGTATAGAAACTATCATTAATATGTTTATTTTTATACATTTCTTCTTTAATAATATTTAGAATTGAAAGAGTTAATAAAATATTATAGTGTGGAAATAACAAGAAATAAAGATAAACAAATAAAAGTCTAGATGAGATATTTATTTAATTCTAATTTGGTTTAAGTCAATAAGAATAGAACTGAAGAATATTGATATTTAATGGTTTAATATTCTCTATTTGTTCATAAATTATTAAGAACGTAATGAGTTACAAACTAAGGGGAATGAACAATATTATATGTGTATTAGAAATAAATATATCCTAATAATTTGAATAAAGTATTCAACAAGTTATTAAAATAAACAGCACTAATTAAATAATAATGTTCAAACAAAAGAAATTACAACAAAAGTTATCATCGTAGTTGATGTAAACAAAAGCCTTTAATTTAAAAAATGTTATATAACTATGAAATGATTAATTAATACATCTTTCTTTTAATAAACATATAATAACAAAAGTTAATGGTGTTTATTAATATGACAGAGAAGTAGTAAATAAAAAGGAAAAACTCATTTTAAATGAAAACAATCAAAAAAATATAATTTTACAAAAGAAACAACTCCTCTAAAATGAAAATAAATTCTTTTTATTCTAATTACCATTCAGAACTTTCCTAGAACTTTTGGTACGTAAAACACCCATGTTCTTAGATAGATAATGATACTATAAAAAATACACAAATAGATAAAACAGAATCAGATTTTTGTTTTTCGAAGTTAATAATAAAAAAAAAGAAAAATTTTGAACTTAGAAAATTAATTGACAAGGAGCTTTATGACAAAATTGTATTTCACTAAAATCAAGAATGGGGTGATAACTGACCTTTCATTTAATGTAAAAAGATTATCAACTTCATTTGGTTCAGAAGAAACAGATGTTCGAATAGCAAATACTCTTCCACATCATTGCGATTTTATATTACAAAACAAAGAAGATGATCATGGATTTCTCTTAAACTTTAGTAATCGGAATGATGTAACTGTGAACCACTGTATTGTTCCATATTTTTCACAATTTCAATTACTTTCGAATAGTGTAGTTCAAGTTGCTAATGCGTTGTTTTATTTTTCAAAAGATAAACCAACAGCAATATCTCAAAGTATTGTAGATGAATATTTTAAAACAAATGAAAAAATCACTGTAGAAGATGCATTTAAAATGGATGAAGAAATAAATAAAGAAGATGTTCAAACACTAAATAAAAAAAAGTCAACAATAATTTTACCGACACCAGACACTCAACAAATTGAAATTAAAAAAGAAGATGCAGTTGTTCAAAATATACCAAGTGAAATACCAATAGTGGAAACAAAAGCGAGAATTATTAATGACAGTCCAATAAAACATAAATCAAAAAGGATTTCAAAAAGAAGTTTAGATTATTCAGAAGATGATTATTCAGAAGATGAACCAAAAAGAAGACACCATCGAAGAAGAAGAAGATATTCAACATCAGACTCATCAAGCGAAGAATCATCTTCTTCTGAGGATGATAGAAGAAAAAGAAAAAGAAAACATAAAAGATCTCATTCAAGACATTCAAAAAGAAAACATCATAGAAAAACAAAAGATAGTTTTTCATCTTCAGAAGAAGAAGAACAACGTAGAAGAAGAAAAAGAAAAGAGAGAAAAAGATATTCAAGAAGTTCATCTAGATCTTCAAGAACGTCAAGTACATCAACTTCAGAAGAAAGACACAAAAGAAGAAAAACAAAGAAAATAGAACAAATGTCAGAACAAGTAATAGAACCAGCACCAGAACAAGTAATAGAACAAATGTCAGAACAAGGACTTAAAAAACATAAAACAGCAGATTTAATTAAAAAAGAATTAATTGAAAAAAAAGGTCAAATTATTAAAGAAGAAGAATTACTTGAAAAGGAAGTTAAAGAGTCAAGAAATAAAAGAGATATGCCAAGAGCTTTTAGTAAATTTTTAGCAAGAAATACGTTTTATTTTGGAAGTAATGAACAATTAATGATAAAATATGAACAAACTATTAAATCATTTGGAGGAAAAACAGAATTAGGATACCCACCATTTCAAAGACATGTTATTCCAGAGTTTGACAATAGTGATGGATTTTTCCATGGATATGATTATAGTGAAGATTTAAGAGGAACATTTTTAGTAACTGAACCTAACAATGAAGGACCAACAATTCCATACTTATTATGTATTATATGTCAAGTCCCAGTTATATTACCAAATTATTTTGATACAATTAAAGAAAAAAAAGAAGATCAAAATTTAATGGAATATTTAGCTCCAACATTCCCAAGTGAACTTAAAATACATGGCAAAAAACAACAACCTTATATCTTTCATCCTGCTAATGACTCTAAAAAAGATAAAATTAGAATGCAAGTTCCTTCAAAATATGGCTCTAATGAAAAACAATTGATTGAATGTTTCTTAACTGCAATAGGATGTCGTATTGTAGATAGGCAAATTGCTGCTTCTTCTCCTAATACAACTAATGATGGAAAAGACCATACTGTGTATACTTTTGTTCCTTTAATTGAATCAAATGTTGTTGATTTAAAAAGAAAATCACATAGTTCTCGTATTAGTGAGATTGTAATTGAAGAAGTAACAATTTATATGGATTGGGTAATTGAAATGTTAAAAGTTGATAGATTTATTTATCCAAAAGATTATTTAGCTTCTAAAACAGCACATAACTCAGAAGAGCAAAATGAATTTGATAATTTCTAATTTAATTTTAGATTTTTATTTTTACATTTAAAATAAAATAAATGAATTAAAAATCAATAATTAAAACTATGTTCATTCTTTATTATAAAAAGATGCTAGTGTAAATTAATTGATTTTTCATATTACTTTCTAATTTTGTTAATTTAACTTATATTAGAAGCATTTAATTGGAAAGAGAATCATCAAGAGAAAGATCCTTTTTATTTGTTGATAGTTCAGTATTACAAATGTCAAGGTTCCAGCTAATAAGAGTATGATGAATTTGATTAAATGTAGGTCTATCTTCAGGGTCTTGAGTCCAACATTGATTAATTAAATTCCAATAATTTTCTAAAATATCATTTGGTTTTTCAAGTCTATGACCTTCAATAACAAATTGAGGAATTGTCCAAGGTTGAATAAATCGTTCATCATCAATGTATGCTTGTTTTTCAGTAAACGTTTCATAAAGTATTATAGCAAATGAATAAACATCAGCACTATAAGAATAATTACTATTTGCTAAACATTCAGGTGCCATATAAGTTGGAGTTCCAATTCCATGAGATAATGGTTGTAGTTGAAGAGCTCTTTCAGAAATATTTCTACAAGTACCAAAATCAGTTAATTTACCACAAACTTGAGAATGTGGATTTAATGAATAAATTAAAACATTTTCACCTTTAACATCTCTATGAATAATATTATTTTCATGTAAAAATGCAAGTCCAACAACAATGTCTTCCATAAACTTAATTTTTAAATCAAAAGGTAATAATTCTTTTTTATATAATTTAGAAAGTGATCCATAATCTGCAAATTCTGTTACAATTGATATTTCTCCTTCTGTATAAACAGCTCCAACTAAATTAACTATACATGGATGTCTGTATTGTGTTAACATATTAACTTCATGTTTAAATTCTTTTTCTTGTTCCTCAGTTAAAGTTCTTGCTTTCATTTTTTTTACAGCAACTTTTTGACCTCTATAACTTCCTATAAAAACCATTCCAAATGCACCTTCACCTATAGCAGGCATTTGAAGTTTTAATTCAGTATGATCTAATTTCGTTGATAAATCAGATTCAATAATAATAGAAATTTTAGCAGTTTCTTTTATTTCTTCATCTAAGTCCATTGCAATAATACCAATTTCATCATTAACAACAGCAGTACATAACATTTTAATTATAAATTTAAGTTCAACTGCATAATCAGGTTTTAATGTAAATCGCATTGGTTCTACTGAAAGTTCATATCTATGAGATGCCCCTAATAATAGTTCAAAGAAATATGTTTTCTTTGTTGGGTTTATTATTTTAATAGTTTCTTCATATAAATTATCAACAATAACTTTTGATCCTGCATGTTCAAATGTTAGTTTCCATTTATCTGTTTTTAATGGGAAATTAGCATTATCAGCTGAAAGAAGAGCCATTTCCACACCACTACTTACTTTAAATGGTTTAATCTCTTTTTCTCTTTCTTTAATAATTTTTCTACGTCTTCTCCAAATTAAAAAGATGATAAGACAAATAATAATGACAATAAAAAGAAGACCAATAATTATTAATGAGATGATTAAACCAAGCCTTACTTTCTTACATGAAAGTCTATCAGATGTTTCTGAATATCCATCTTCGCATTTGGTACATCCTTTTTCATTACATTCTAAACAATGTTCTATAGTACTACATTCAAGACATTTATCATCTTCTTTAGACAAATATTGTGTATTTGGATTACATTTAGTACATCTTGTAATATTATTTTTTAATTCACATTCATAACATTCTGCTGGACATGGAAGACATTCTCCATCATTTAAATAAAAACGAGAAAGACATGATGTACAACCAGATGTAGTTATTTTATCTAAACAATTTGATAATGAAGGATATGTTTGATTGCTAGTAGGATAACATAAACTTTGAGTATCTAAAGAACTTTCTGAAGGACGTCTCCACCATAATGCATTACCTGTTTTAGGATCAGTAGTTGAATTACATGTTTGACAAGATTTGTCAGATAAACAAGTATCACACGATTCATCACAAACTTTACAATCAACACCTTGAAGAAAATGTTTATCATCACATTGAACACAATATCCCATTTCAGTTTTTTTGCAAATACTAGGCATTTTAACACATTTATAAATATCATTATGAACACCAAAATCTTCAAAATATTTTATCGTTGCTTCAGTATCTTTTTCAAGAGAATATCCAGCATTACATCCAGTACACCAATTTGGATTTTTATCACAAATACGACAAGTAATATTACACATTTTACATGTTGGTTCATAACTAATTTCTCTTTTTGATGTAATTGAATAAGGTAAATAATATCCTAGTTTAAAAGAAGTATCGATTGGTACATTAAATTTTGATGCCTCAGTTTCATCTAATGATTCATTATATGGAACATCATATTTACATTGTAAACAACCATATTGATCACCAACACTACAAACTCTATTATTTAATTTATTACAAATACCATTTGAAACATCAGTAAAATAATAATTATCATTACACCTAAAACAATATGAATCTGATTTACATAATTTACATTGAACTGGACATTGTTTACATTCACCTTCATTTCCTAAATAATAACCATCTTTACATTCAATACATCCCATTGTATGACTTGAACCTAAACAATTTATATCATTTTTACATTCTCCATTAATTAATGATAATGTATTATTACATTCAATACATTCTTTTTCATTTATGCATCTTTTACATCCATCACTACATTTAACACATATTCCTTTTTGAACAAAATAATTTTCTTCACAAAGTTCACATTGATTTCCATAATAATTTCCTGACGTACAATGTAAAATTGAAACACATTCACTATTTGGATTTGATGGATCTTTTAATGCTTTATCCCCTTTACAAAGATAACAATTGTCTTTTGTAGTACATCTCTCACAACCATCTCTACATTCTTTACATGAAAATGTTTCAATATCAAAATATTTTCCTAATGGACATTTACCACATTTATCATCATTTTCTTCATTTGTACAATCAATACATTCTTGTTTCTCTTTTCCATCGTTTCCAATTATTTCATAAAGCATATATCCTTCTTTACATTTAAAACATTTATCTTTTGTACATTTCTCACAATTCTTTACATTACATGAATTACATTTCATTTGTTCTATATAATATCCTTCTTTACATTCTACACAATATAATTCATCCCATGTTTTACATGTCTCTTGAAGACCAGCTTCTCTTTGCGCACATCCATAATTCTCATTAAGATAATATCCTTCTTTACATGAAGTACATTTTGTATCACTCCAACATGTTAAACATTGTTGACTACATTTTTTACAAATTCCTTCATTTTGACTCCAATACTCATTCGTTTCACATTGGAAACTTCCATTTGATAGACTTGCAAATATTAAAAATATTATCATTTGGTTTTTATAGTTTTTTTATAGTTTTTTATTTTTAATTTTTTGTTTTATTTTTAATTTTTTGTTTTATTTTAATTTTTTGTTTTTATTTTTTTTTCTTTGTTATTTTTAAAAATAAAAATTCTTCAAATAAGTTAATTCTATTGCTTATATTTCTATTTTTATTTTAACTTTCTCGTTTCTCTTTTATTCTTCTTTTTCTTTCTGATTCTTTTTTCCTCTGTATAAAAATAAATGATAAAAGTAAATGAAATGAAAAGGCATGTATTTAAAAGAAAGAGAATGAAACATTACTGAATTAAAGGAAATTCAACCAACATATTTGTAATTCTCCTTTTTATAAAAATAAATACATAATATCCAACTTTTTAAATCAAAAACTTCTTTTCGACGAAAATCAATGAACATACCTAACAACACAATGAACCACAACCCAAAAAAATTAATTATTTTATCAACCTCTAGTCAGTTAGAAACACAATTATATGAAGAGCATTTAAAATGTACGTCATGCCAATCTACCCCTCGTGAAAAGGATGTAACTCCTCGTGATTTCTTTGTTGAAACAGAAATTGCCTCAATTATTAAGAAAGTAAATTATGTTGATTATATCAGTGGAATAAATGGAAAAGAGTGCTGCACAACAATTGTCGATATGGAAAGAAGTTGTAACCCTCCTCTTTAGACTCTCTGTTTATGCTTTATTTAATTATTCTTTCAAAGAATATATAATTTATCATTTTGAATAACAACAAAAAGATTTTCTTGCCCTTCGTTTAAAAAGAAAGTCTTTCTAATGTTGTTAAATTTTTTGTTTTTGATTTAAAAAAATCTTTGCAGATAAACTAAAAAAATTTTTTTTAATTTAATCAGGAAGAATGAATAACTTATTAATAGGGTGTAGCCAAACAAAAAATCTATAACCCCTCTTCTCCCAATTTTTTCATTGCTCTTAAAAATGTGAACAAAAAAACACAATAACAATTAAGTACGCTAACCTTAAACAAATTAAATGGTACATTAAGACAATTAAAATATTTAAGTACATAATTGAGTGTTTAGTAGACAAAAGATGTTGCACCCATAATTATCACTATTATAATTATGGTAATAATTGTATTAATTATTTCATTCATCAAAACATTCAATTATATCTTATAATTATTTTAATATTAAATTTAAAAAATATAATGAGGAAGTTATTAGAATAATGACTGAATGAATCCAATTAAATAATTGAGTTTAGGTGATAGCTGTTTGCAACCAATAAGGCAATATAAAATCTAAAAAGGAGTAAGAAGAAAATAAAATGACTTATAGTAATTTTAAGATAATAATTTACATTACACATTCCATAAAGAAGTAGTACAAAATATTAACCAATAAAATAAGAAAGATAAATAAACGTAAAATAAATAATACAATTTAATAACATAGAAATAAAAAAGAAAATAACAATTATAAATTAAATATAAAAATAGAAATTAAATTTAACATTGAATCGTTACAACAGAAATAATTCATGTGATATTAACAATTAATTAATTATGTAAGAAAATAATTTTAAATATTCTAATTACTTGAAAATTAAAATTAAAATTTAATATAATATAAAAATATTTGACATATCAAAGGCTTAATATAAATATGTTAAATACTTAGAGTGTATTAAGTGTATAAATAATAATAGAAATAAAACATATCTAATTCAATAAGTATACTATTTATCAATATTTATAATATAGAATTCTTAATATTATGAATATTTATCAATTAATCTTTTATATTCTTTTTATCAGTTTATATAATTCCTTTATTCTACCTTATTCATTTATACAGTATTAATAATTTATCATTTAATATATTTTTTTTATTTAAAGTTTATTATACCACCTACTTGTTTTGAATATTCGATTTCTTTTAAAATCTTTTTATTCAATTTTATTTTTTCTATTTTATTCAAAAAGTCTGTGATGAACAAAATACAATAAATCAATCAAAGTTATAGTGAATATGATGATTATAAGAATCAGATAAAGAATTATAAGAATAAGAAAAGGATATACAAGTATTGCATTTATATGAACAAATGAAATAGAAGATATTAGAATGGAAAAAGAATATATAAAAATGGAGAATATTATACAATTTAAATAAAAGAATGAAGAAAGAAGAATATAAGAAAGAGAAATAACAACGAAAAAAGCAAATAATTGAAAAAGA
>NW_008579057.1:234-1808 GCF_000257125.1 Entamoeba nuttalli P19 | reverse complement strand
AATAATAATCACAATTTCTAATTTATGTTTCTGTCATCTATTATTATTATCATTAAAGTCTCTTTATTTTTTATTTGTATTTAATCATAAATTAATAAAACGATGATTCTATGATTATAATATCATTTTAATTATTAATTATGAAATGTTTAAACTAAAATTAATAAAGATATTGATTAACAAATGAAATAAACCATTTATTCTTTTATTTCAATTTCATTCATTGATACCATCTTCTCTTGTAGTATTATTCATATAATTTAAATGAAATGAGATAGTATATAAATTATAAAATAGAATAAACATAATACTATTAATACATACATTCATTATTATTCATCTCTTTTTTTTTCAATTTTATTACAAATCTTCTTTCTCAAAACATTCTCTTGATATTTTCATTTTCGGTTTTAATTCTGAACAACAACCACTTTCAAAGAAACAAGATTTCAGAATAGTATCATTGATGTTTTTACCATTAACTTAGTTAATGAAATACATCAACTAAAACAACAATATTATATTTCTTTAATTTACTTGTATATTTTTCGTTCATGAATCGTAATTAATGAACTAACGATTCCAATTGAATTACTTCTTGTGATGTTTCAATTTTTATATCTATCACATTCTGTATATTCTATATTTTTCTATCCCATTTATCTTTTTTTCTTTTTAAATGTATTGAACATTGATTTAAATGAAATAGATTCAAATAAAATTGTCGTATTTTATTTAAATGTTTTAAAATTAACTCATAACTTATTACAATGATCAATATAAGCAAAACGCAATAACATTATCATTATTTAATTATGTATTATTTTCTTTCTTTATTTAATGTTTCCTTTATTGGTTGTCTAATTATATGGCATTCTCATTATTTATTATAATTTCTCTTTCCTCTTCATATATTTCTTCATTTCCTATCATTTGTATTATTATTTAAATATATATTTCTTCTTATATTTCTTTATGTTCAAATATTTTATGTTTCTTTGTTTCTTTTCGTATGTATTAATATTCCTTTCTTTTTATTTCTTTGTTTGGTTCTTTTACATATTTTCATTGTGGTCATGAAAATAAACATAAATTTCATGGTGTTCAGTATCTAACTATAAATAATATCATTTATGTTTCATCTCTTCTTCATTTTAAATTAGTTTTCAAATTCAAATTCTTTTTTCTTTTAACAACATTGTTATTATGTTTTTGTTACTTATGAAATTAAATACAATTCATCAATAAACATTAGTAACAAATCATTTGTATTGAATACAATCTCTGTTTTATTTCATTTTGTTATTGTCTTTATTAAATAAATTAAATACTTTAATTCTACAATTTATCATTGCCATTATTTGATAATTCAACTTATTTCATTCACTTTATCTTTATAATTTATTTTATTCATTCTTTTATTCTATCGTTTTTCATTCCTTTTCCTCTTAGTACTTTTAATATTTCTAATTTTTGTTCATTTTCTTTCATTTTTTTTGTTCTATTTATTTCATTAACCATCTTTCCATTGTTGGGTTGAATTTAAATGAAGTAGAGTTGTGTGATTAGACAAA
>NW_008579057.1:0-224 GCF_000257125.1 Entamoeba nuttalli P19 | reverse complement strand
TAATTTTTGTTCATTTTCTTTCATTTTTTTGTTCTATTTATTTCTATAACCATCTTTCCATTGTTGGGATGAATTTAAATGAAGTAGAGTTGTGTGAATAGACAAGTGGACTATCAAATTAATTAAATAAAAATAAAGTGAGAACAATTAAATACACAAAAAATAATTACAAGAAAATACATCAATGAAATATATTTCAATAGAGAAGAGAATTAAACAAAAAA
>NW_008579056.1:0-1306 GCF_000257125.1 Entamoeba nuttalli P19 | reverse complement strand
AATATTCATTAGCACAATATAAAAATAATAAAAGAAATAAAATACAAAGATGAAAGATAAGTAGTAGATTAAAAGAATACTATTCTAATAAATGATATGAGTAATGTTGAATATAACAATATTAATGGAGAGTATTTGAAGTAATAATTGATGGTTATAAATAAATAAAGAAAATAGAGAAATAATAAATGTTAAAATGAATGGAATAATAAACTGAAACAAAGGAGTAGTAAATAAATAAAGTATGAAGTTAAATACAAAATTGAAAATTGAAAACAACAATACTAAAGAAGTTAAAAACTTGACATTAAAATCATGATGGATGAAATTGGACATCGACTTTATCTTAAAGCATATGCTTTAGAGTTACTAGAAGAAGAACTAATGATGTGATTAATTTCTGATGATATAAGAATAATAAAAATTAATTCTATTTACACTTTTATTTATTTATTATTTTAGGAATGTACTTTATTAGTTAAAAAAATAATAAATTCATGTTCGAGAGAGTTGAAATGAAAATTTTGGTAATTCATATGATAGAGTTTGAATTATCAATTAGAACATAGTTTAAAATATGTTTTATAAAACAGTTAAAGATAACATTGTTTTACCAAAAGATTTAATGGACAGATATGGACCTTCTTATCTCGTTTTATTGGTTAGTCAATAAACATGTTCATGTTTTTAATTGATAGAATGTATAAACTACATTGAGACAATAAAATAAAACATTATATAGCTGAGGTTAATTATAATAATCTTTGAATTACAGTGCAAATACAAAAAAGTTACATAATAATTCCTGAATATCACTTAAATATTTTGGCATTAATACATAAAAATATCTTCTTCAATTCGTTTCTAAACATATAAACATCAAGAATTGTCAACTCATCAATTCAATTAAATGAAGAATTTCAACATTACACATGTCCTAAAAAGAAATCCTGAAGAAAGAATTAACGATTGGAAGGAGGTTGTTGTTGGTTATTCTAAAGAAGAAACAATAGAAGAAGCATCGAGGTGTCTTGGGTGTAAAAAACCAGGATGTGTACCAACATGTCCAGCTCATATTAATATTCCAGAATATATTATTCATTTAAAGAAAGGGGAATTTAATGAAGCAACACATGTCATATTAAAGGATATGCCATTACTACATATATGTGGAAGAGTTTGTCCACATTATTGTGAAAAGACTTGTGTAAAAGCAAAGAGGGGTGGAGAGCTTCAAATAATGGAGTTGAAAAGATCAGCAATTACCTATGCAAATGAAGAAGATATTAAAATAGACATTGCACCA
>NW_008579055.1:414-1013 GCF_000257125.1 Entamoeba nuttalli P19 | reverse complement strand
GAATTAAATAATATTTAATTTATATTTATTATTTATGAATAAGTTATATTTATTCATCATTTATTTTATTTCATTAATGCTTATTTTAATTTATTTTTAATTTAATTATTTTTGAATCTATATCATTTGAATTAAATACTACATTATATTTTATATGTCTGTTTGTATATTTTATTCTTTTATTCGTTTTTCTGTTGGTTATCTTCTTCTTTTCTTTTATTCTTTTCTACTTATTCTTCGTGATATATTAAAAATTTCTATTACTATTATTTCTTTATTATAACTTTATAATTTGTTTGTTTTATATTCTTTATTTTATTCTTCTTGCTATTTTTTATTTTGTTTATTTCTAAACATCTTCTTTTATTTCTTTCTTTCATTCTATTATTATATACTTTATTTATTCTCCAATTCTTTTTATATTGTTTTATGATTTATATAATATATTTCTGGAACAAAAATAATCAAAGAAATAATATAAATAAAATACAAAAAGAATAAAATATTTTCAATAATAAAACAATACCAATTATTTTAAATAATTGAACTATACACTTTTATTTGATATTTATATTTTCTGCATTAAAAAATACATTTCC
>NW_008579055.1:0-404 GCF_000257125.1 Entamoeba nuttalli P19 | reverse complement strand
TGCTATTTTTTATTTTGTTTATTTCTAAACCTCTTCTTTTATTTATTTATTTCATTTTATTATTATATACTTTGTTTATTCTCCAATTCTTTTTATATTGTTTTATGATTTATATAATATATTTTGAACAAAGTATTTGCACCATTGGAGTATTACACTCTATTTTATTTTGCTCCTAAAAAATAAAAAATATGATAAATACAGAATATGTAAATGCTTATGTTTATCTTTTATAATCATCATTTGTATTTTGATGAAATATTAATGAAATAAATGATTTGATGAATCATATTTATTTGTATTTTTTATTCTTTTATTATTATGATGTTATTATGTTATTTCTTTTTATATAATTATATCTTTTTATATTTATTTCTATATTATTATATTCTTCTTATTTGTTG
>NW_008579054.1:0-463 GCF_000257125.1 Entamoeba nuttalli P19 | reverse complement strand
CCAATAAATTCCTTCTTTAACATTAAATTCAATTTCTTGGTATTTCAGTAGATCCTCCAAATAAATTGAATCTACTGTCATAACGGATGGCTCATTTACATATTGGTTTATGCCATTTATTTTCTTAATAATAATGGGCATCTTTCTTTTTTTATTTACTTTTGTTATCTCAATAGTGACAATAAAGTATGAGATAAATCTTTCTTGGGTGGTTTCATATTGTTGTTCACCCATTAGATGTTCCATATACCACTGGAGTGATTTATTCATGACCCGAGGTGCGCCTGTGGGAAGAAATAGTCTTGCTACTGCTGAAGGATATAGACTACACGCGTCAAAATCTACTATTTCCTTATCCACCATATGTTTTTTATTTTCCCCTAACATATTTCTACCACCATATACTGCTTTTTTAATATACTCTCTTACATTACCAGTATATTCAAATAAGAAATCTTTTACA
>NW_008579053.1:0-263 GCF_000257125.1 Entamoeba nuttalli P19 | reverse complement strand
TACCGAACAAGAAGTATATTTAAAACAAAAACAAATAGAAATAGAGAAAGGTAAGGAAATAATTAAAGAAAATAAAGAAAAAAGAAATAAATAACGATAATAAAGAAAAGAAATAAAAATATAAAATTTTAAGAACAATAAATAAGAAAGATAATAACACAAAAATAAATAAATAAAGAATAATAATTCAACATAATGGGATGATATTTTAAGAAAGTATTTTACTTAATGATTATAAAGAAGGAAATTTTAATAGTAAGACT
>NW_008579052.1:0-957 GCF_000257125.1 Entamoeba nuttalli P19 | reverse complement strand
GTTCTATTAATACTTAATTAATTGCTTTTGATTTTATATTTTTTGTGGTGTTTCTTGTAATGCTTCTTTTTTAAAGTTTATTTCATTAACAAAGGAAAGAAATAAAAGCAAAAAAATAAAAAGCTCCTTGAGATAAAAAAAAGAAATTCAAGCAATATCAATTTTTCTTATACAATATCTTTTTTTTTAATAATAAGAATCTATTTTATATTTGTAAAAAGAAATTAACCAGTTGACTTAAAGTATTATAAAAAAGATAAAATCAACACAAATAAATACTTCCTAAAGAAGAAACACTTAGATGAAGCAAAGTGAACGTGCAAAACAGAGTTAGGAGAAAGGAAAAAAAAGAGAAATAAACAAATTAAAACCATAAAAAGAATAACAAAAGTAAATTAGAACAGAAAAAAAGAAATTATAAAAAATATCTGTTTAGAGTAAGAAAGAGAGTAATAAATATAGAAGGATATAAATAACAAAGAACAAGAATTATAAAAAGAGATTGGCAATAATAAATGTAACAAACTAACAAAACACGCATATTGACACTAAACTCAATTCATAGAATAAGGATTATAAAGAATAGAATAATTATAGGAAAAAAATAAAATTTCAATAAGTTTTAAACAACAATAAAATAAACAAAAAGGGTATGTTTTATGTTTATAAAAACAAGTAACAAAATAATGTTAGACATTAAATTTGCACAGTCAAAAAGGAAGAATTAATTAGCCATTAAACAATATGAAATAAAAAGGGTTTGATTAACTTGATATATTAAATTAAACCAAAACCATAATAAAATACTAATTTATAAATAATTAACAGAAGAACATTTTAAACAAATGAAATACTAATAAATAAAATACAATTAATTAAATAAATATATGTTATAGTATTATATAAAAAATATTATTTCTAAATTAATAAATACAATAACCAAATAAATTTAAATTA
>NW_008579051.1:455-656 GCF_000257125.1 Entamoeba nuttalli P19 | reverse complement strand
AAATAAAAGTCATGCAGCAACTTAAATGATTAACCACTTAATTCGAGCATTGTTGAAAAACAATATTTCAATAGAAATAAGCATGTTGAAGAAATTGATTTACTCACTTCTCAACATGATGAAAACCTAAAGACGAGGATAATCATAATTGATTTATTTTTATGTTATTCTTCTTAAGATGGAATGTAACACATCTGAAAC
>NW_008579051.1:0-301 GCF_000257125.1 Entamoeba nuttalli P19 | reverse complement strand
TGAAATGTATTAGTTAATATTGCAAATTGTACATCAATTTATTGTGGTTGAATATTACATGTTGTAATATAAGAATTCATATTTATTAATAAAAGAAATTAAGAAATAAATATGGAAGTATTATTTAATCAAAATGATATAGTAAAGTGTGATTATTACTAAAAGTAAATTAAACATAATAATATAGTGGGAATGAAATACTTTCTTCTCTTTCATAAATTAAATTGGAATAAAGAAAAATGAAAATAATTTAAAATTAAAATAGAAATTTAACTAAAGATAAAAGAAGAAATAAAACAGA
>NW_008579050.1:0-5591 GCF_000257125.1 Entamoeba nuttalli P19 | reverse complement strand
TCATTACTCTCTTCTTCTATCTATCTTTTGGATAATCTTCTTGATTTATTTATAACTTGTTTCTGACACAGAACAATAATTTAATCTTTTTTTAGTGTTATTACAAGCAAGTATGGAAATTTACCATATCTATTAATTTTGGTTATGCCCTTTCAATGTAAACAACTGACATTAATGACCTGATTGAAAAAAGATATCTTCTATTAAATTAATATTGAGCCTAAGTAGTAACTAGCTTATAAATTTAGAATTATTAAACTAAGAAAATATTTTTTAAAAAATATTAACAATATGAAGTAAAAAAAAAAACAAATGAAAACAAGTATTTCTCAAAGTCAGTATTATTAGTTTTAAATAACTTCCACAAAGTTTTCAGGGACAAATCCTGATTGCCCTTGACTATTTGTAGCAAACCACCACCCAGAAGAGTGTTTCTCAGTGATGACTAATGTCTCACCCTCAGTAATAGTTAATTCACTTTCTGCTTCTGCAGTATAGTCATATAAAGCTTTGACATTAATGTTACATTTTTCTAGTCCATCTTGGGCTGGTTGGGAGTTGTCCTCGGCATTAGTTATAGTTGTTGTTTCAGTTACAGATGAAGTAAATTGTGTATTTTGAGTAGGATGTGACTGAATTGAGTTACTTGCACCTTCAAATAAAACATTTCCATTAGCATCTTCTATTGGAATGTCATCAGGCATATGACCATTTGTTGCTTTTGTAGTAGCAAATGTATTAATATCAGCATCAGCATCAATAGCATCAAACTTACTTCTGGTGAAATCCACAAATTTATTAGCAGCATCAGGAAGAGCGGTATATGCTAATCCAAATTTATTTAATAAATCTTTTAATGTATTAATGCACGTTTCTTCAAATGCTTGGAATTGTGAAAGAAGATTTGGTTGTTGAGAATTATAATAATCATGAATTCTATCGTTTGTAAGTTGTACACAAGCACGATAATTTGAATCAGCTTCTTTAGCTTTTTCAATAGCAGTCTCTTTTTTAGAAGTTAGTTGTTGCATTTTATTGACTTTAGTAGAAGGGTCTTGCATAGCTTTTTCAACTGCAGCAGTAGCAGCTTCAGCTTCTTTATATAATTTAATGAATTTTTCTTTTTCCTTTTTCAAAACATCTTTTTGGGATTCAATAGCCTTTGTCATTTTGTTTCCATCAGAAATTAAACCCTTTGATTGTTTTTCAAGTTCTTTAATATCGTTTTCAAATACCTTTGCTGAAGTAGAAAGTACATTAGTAATAGCAGTATCTTTGTTTATATCTTCTTCAAGAGCATTTAAATACGTTTCTAAAGCATCTTTAACAGTACCATAGTAAAGTGTTGTTTGACCACAAATTCGTTTTTGTCTAAATTCTTGAACCATACGAAGCATGCTTTTAGCATAATCCTTACGGGCATTAGCCATTTTTACTAAAAAGTCTTTAAAATCTCCAAATGCCTTAGTGTTGTTTTGTGAATGTTTATAAACAACATCAAGTCCATCAATAAGATTCTCTGCAAAACTCATCTCAATCTGAATTGTAAGTTCTTCACGAACTTCTACCTCTAAAAATAGTTTTTTCTCTTCCTTGTTATTTTCGTTATTGTTTCTTTGTCTCTTCTTATTACAATCTGTTCAAAAGTTATAAAAAATTATTGTTTTGAATAATTCTTTATTATTATATTTGAGAATTTTTGGTTTGGTGAAGAAAAAAAACCAAAAAACAAATTTTGGTTAACTTATCACTTTTTTTTATGGTAATTTCTCCACGTCTTAGATTGTTTCGTAAAATCATTTTGTCATAAATATGAAAGAAGAGCTGTGTAATTAAAAAAGTGAAATTATTCTAACTCCATTTGTTTCTGATCTTTAAAGTCTTCTTCTTCATGTTCAATAGGAATAACTGTTTTCTTGAGAATTTCAAGCTTCTTAGGAAATCCTTTGAAATCTGGATTCTTGAATTTTCTATCATTTGGATGTTCAATATTTAATTTTTCTTCTACTCCATTCTTATCTATTACACATACATTGACTCTTCCTCCAGAACCCATATCATTAAAAATACCTGCAAGGATAGCCTGTGTTGCTAATTTAACACCTTCTTCTCTCGTTAAGTTTTCATTCCATTGATCATCTAACATTGTTGTTGCAGCAATACTACCACTTCCAAGTGAATAGTAGTTATGTTGACTAGTTGAACCGTCGGCATAAACCCCCCAAAGATGAGCTCCAGTATAGTCATATCCTCCAACAACAAGATAGGCACCAATATGTCCTCCATAAGGAAACAAATGTCTTTTAAGCATAGTAACCGCAGTGTCAACTCTTGGCATTTGTCCAATAGTAAATCGATGAACCCCAAGTTTTGTGGCAATGAAGTTTGTTGCATGAGTTAAATCAGCGGCAGTACCTGCTCCACCACAATAAATATTTGGTGCTAATTTATGTAATTTCATGCAAGCCTTATCTGCTACAATTGGTCCAACAGTTGCACGTGAATCACACGCCAATACAACGGTTTGTCCTTTGTCGCAAACTAATCCACAAATAGTTGTACCTGTTTTTAAAAACTTAGTTTTGTCATTAACATAAGAAGTTGCAATTGGTAAAGGGTCATTAGTCATATTCATCCTTATTCAATTATGTTATTTATCATTTAAAAGTTCAATTTTTCTCTTTGTTTTTGATTTTTTAATTTTTTCATTTTATTGCTTGAAGTTTTAAATTTTTCTTTTTTTTACTCTTTAAAGATTGTTATATTTAACAAAATTAAATTATAAAATGCAAACTCCTTGTGAATCACGTAATCCTACTGCTTGAAGAAGTCTCATTGCAAAATTTTGAAAAATTATATCGTCTGGTGTTTCTCCATACATCAAACTCTTTAATGTATCAACACCTTCTTCTTGAACAATTTTTAATAATTCAATAGTACGTGGTATTTGTAATATTTCTAATAGTCTTTTATCTTCAACTAAAAGATGAATCATTAATTACAAGGAAGAGATAAGAAACAAACGTATTTTTTCTTTGATTGTATCACTCAAATAATTTGTTTTCTTGTCTTTTCGTTTAGGTAATATTGGTTCAGACTTTTTAATTTCTTCTTTACATTGACTTTTATGTTTTTTGAAGCAAGAAACAGTACAACTAATAATGAGACTCAGACTATGAGAAAATGGTTTAAATAAACAAACTATGGAGTTAAACATTTAGGACATTTATACTTTGCTTTATTTGATGTACAAATTTGGCAAAGAATATCATCTCTTTGCATAAGTTTCTAATGAAAAACTATTAGTTTCTGTTAAAAAATAATATAATTTTTGTTTATGTTTTACCATATATTTTGTATGAACCACCAACAAAAGGAGTAAAAGCAGTTTTATGTTATGACGTCTATAAACATGAACTAGACAAATATAAATGGAAAGTATTTCTTGGTACATAAAAAGATTATTACTTCATTTACAAATCATATCTTCGTTTTAATCAAAAAATAAAAAAAAAACAATTAGACAAATAAAAATGAGATGAAAAAGATAGGAATTTTAAAGGAACTCAAATAAAAAAATACAAAGTAAATGGATTTTCAGGACGCCACAAAAATAGTTCAAACAACTCAAGAAGAAAGAACTGCAGAAAACAACCAAGTCATTGAAAAAGGAAGTCGTCATCCAATTATAGCATCATTACATATTGGTCTTAAACTTATTGCAATTATTGTTTATGTATTATTCTTTATATTTATGGACGGATATTTTGTCATATCGTTTTCTATTTGTTTATTATTCACTGCAGTTGATTTTTGGATTACTAAGAATATTAGTGGCAGATTATTAGTTGGACTGAGGTGGTGGAATAAAGTTAATGAGGATGGTTCTTCTCAATGGATATTTGAAGCTATGGAAGATCATCAAAAAGTAAGATTAAGTTATATTGAAATGATGATTTTTTGGGTGACAATGATAGCTGCACCCTTATTATGGGTTGCTGTCTGTTTCTTATGTTTCTTAGGTATTAGAATCAATTATCTTGGACTTGCTATTATTTGTTTTGTCATGCAGTCAATGAATTTTGTTGGTTTTGCTTTATGTGCTAGAGGATCTCGTTCTATTCTTAAGAAGAAGGTTAAGAAGGTTGCTGTTGAACAAGGAACCAAAGTAGCTGTTTCTGCTGCTGCATCTCAATTTTAATTAATTTGATTTTGTCATTTTCCTTTTTTTTTCCAATTTTTTATATATTTTTTGGTTTCTATAAATCGAAACAAACTTTGATGTTTTATGTACTTAATAAAACTTAACTTAAAAGATATAATCTGTTTATAGATAGTATTAAGTTAAATGGCAGACCAATGGCCAAGTATTATTTCTAACGACAATGTTATCAAAAATATTGGTAGAGTAATTGGTATTGGAAATCATTCAATTGTATGTATGTTGAATAGTCAAATTATTAAAATAAGACTATTTAATCAACAGGGCATTACGGAATATGAAAAATGGAATAGAATCACTAAATTATTAAAAAATCAAACAACTAGTTTTCTTCCATTATTAAGAACTGTTTCATTTGTTAATGAAAATGATATTCTACTTGTTAGTGATACAAAAAGAAAGCAAGAAGTTATTCTAAGTTCTCAAACAAATGAAGATAATACTTCATTTGTTTTACTTAAAAAAGGAAAATATATTGGTTTTATATCAGAAAATTCTGGCAAAACAATTTATCAAATAAAAGAACTTAGTTATAATGACTTACTTCAAGTAATCTTTCAATTATTATGGAGTTTAAGTATTGCTGAAAAATCTTTTGGATATTCTCATGGTGATATTCATTCTAAAAATATTCTTTTAAAGAGAGAGCCAAACATATTGATTGACATGTCTCATAATAGAAGATATGCATTTAATGTAAAAGCCACTCTCATAGATTTTGAACTTTCTTCATTTGAATGCCCAGATAGTACAACTGATTGTATAGGAATCAGAAATATTATTAACTATTGTTCATTATTTCAACAAACACTACAACAGAAAAGATTGTTGTCTCAATTTAAACGAAGTCTTTGTTCATCAAAATATTCTTATTCTGTTTGTTGTTTAATTCTTTTGTTTATTTAAAAAACTAGAACTAACAAATTTCAAATTAGACATTGTTACAACACCCAATATTCTCATCAATTTATTCAATATCATTTACTGTATAATTTAATTCTTCAAAGTTAAAATTATCGTTTCATTGAATATTTTTAATTTAACTAAAAAGTAAATAATTAAGTATTAACAGAGATATTTCTATTATTCTTTGTTCATTTGATACTAATCCCATCAATGAGTCTTCTTCTAACAGCTCTACAGAGTATGTTTTGTTGTGTTAGAATCAATATTCAATGACATCAATTACATTCTTTATTACAAGGTTTTTAATTTCTGTAATGTTGTCAACTTCAATTTTTAATTCTTTAATGAATCTGATACTTGATTTATTTACTAATCCATTTATTGATATTACTACTGGATTTATTTTGAAATATTTTAATTTTCTCTATTTTCTTTAGCTTATTCTTTAATTCTTTATACTTAT
>NW_008579049.1:1018-1097 GCF_000257125.1 Entamoeba nuttalli P19 | reverse complement strand
AACCAATTATGCTTTATTTTAATTTCCATAGACAATCTTCTTTGTTTATCTATCATGTAAATTGGAATTTAAATTGCAT
>NW_008579049.1:0-1008 GCF_000257125.1 Entamoeba nuttalli P19 | reverse complement strand
ACCAATTATGCTTTATTTTAATTTCCATAGGCAATCTTCTTTGTTTATCTGTCATGTACGTTAGAATTTAAATTGCATTTTTTGTTATTTTGTATTTCTCTTTCAAATTTGTTGGGTATGACACTTTTTAAGGATAGACAATGTTCTATTCTCGAAAGTGTTTATCAGTGGAAGCAAAGAAAGTTTAAAAAATAATAAGTAGACTAAATTAGATATTATTTATTGGGGGTTTTAATATACTTCTGGGAGGTGTTTATCTAAATTGATATTGTTGTTATTGAACAATGTTTGTGATTTTTTTATTAATTACCTATTATAGTATGTGATAATACAATCAAAAATTGAGTGAGTAGTGTATGTTTAAGCTAAAAATAAATTGAATTAAAATACTTCTATTCTTAATAACATCAAAGTTATTTATATATAATATCTAATTCATTCATATTTATATGATATAATGAGGTTATATTTTATTTTAATGTTTTGAGTATTAATAAATGAATAATACCATTTAATGAGTAAAACACAACAAATTAATCAAAATTATAATGACAATGAGTGTTGTAAGAAATAACTGGATAAATATAAGTAAAAGAAAATGAACCAGAAAAAGAAGAATGAATTATAAAAATAAAAGAAAGAAAAAGATTATAAAAAGGAGAATATGATATAATATGAATGAAAGAAGAAGAAAGAGGATGTCAAATAAATAGAAAATTCATGATTGAAAATGAAATTAAAAAGAAATAATATAATTCACAACAACTGTAATGAAATGATTAATAATTATGAAAAGAAATAATAACATTAAGAAATACATCTCATTCAATCAATTATAATATATCAAATCCACAAAAAAATAAAGAAATAATAAAATAAAGAATAGAAAATAACAAAATGAAAATGAATGAAATATAGAATAAAATAACAAATCATCATTATATTTGAAAAATAAAGAAATAAAGAAATAAAAAGATGATAAAATGAAGAATAACATCAAAATAAAGA
>NW_008579048.1:0-722 GCF_000257125.1 Entamoeba nuttalli P19 | reverse complement strand
GGAATATTAATTGTTCTTAATGATTTACATCCTCTAAAACACCACTCTCCTATTGTAATTACACTTGTTGGAATATTAATTGTTCTTAATGATTTACATTCTCTAAAACATTCATTTCCTATTGCAATTATACTTGTTGGTATATTAATTGATGTTAATGATGTACATTCTCTAAAGCACCATTCTCCTATTGTAGTTATAGTTGTTGGAATATTAATTGTTCTTAATGATGAACATCTATAAAAACATCCCTCTCCTATTTCAATAATACTTGTTTGTATATTAACTATTCTTAATGATGTACATTCTCTAAAACATCCCTCTCCTATTGTACTAATACTTGTTGGTATATTAATTGATGTTAATGATAAACATTCTCTAAAACATTCATTTCCTATTGCAATTACACTTGTTGGAATATTAACTGTTCTTAATGATGTACAATATTCAAAACATTCATCTCCTATTTTACTAATACTTGTTGGTATATTAATTGATGTTAATGATTTACATCCTTCAAAACAACATTTTCCTATTTCACTAACATTTGTTGGTATATTAATTTCTTGAATATCACCACACAAACTAAAACAATATTCTCCAACTGAATTAGCTTCTATTGGTATTTTATTTCCATATGTATTTCTATCTTCTTGGGTATATTCGATATTGTTATATTCATCCATTTCTTTTTTCTTTTTTAAATATGTTGAATAACTCAC
>NW_008579047.1:0-266 GCF_000257125.1 Entamoeba nuttalli P19 | reverse complement strand
CTCTTCTCTCTTTCATAAAATAGAAAATGAAAATCATTAAAATAAAGTCATAAATCAAACTAAAGAATAAAAAGAATGAAGAAGTGAAGAAGTTTGAGAATAATTTAATAAGAGAATATAAAACAAAGAATTGCTTTTCTCATACTCCTACAAAAACGTAAAGAATATAATAAACAAAAGATACTATTTTAAAACAAGATCATGAATGTGATTAATCTCCACTGAGCAAGGAAAATTAGATGAAAATTTTATTAACACTTAATTAA
>NW_008579046.1:421-17168 GCF_000257125.1 Entamoeba nuttalli P19 | reverse complement strand
ATAAATACATAATGAAAGAAGAAAATAAAATAATAAAAATAAATCAATTAGTTTTGATTTATTTAAGAATGAAAATAATAATGGAATTACTTTTCATTTAACAAAGAATTACTCATGCAGTTGTATCTTTGTTTTGAACATCTTTAGCTTCAGTTGGTTTATTTTCGATTTCTTCTTCCTTTTTATCATCTTCAATATCAACCTCCTCTCCTTCTTCAAATACCTTAAGATTTCTCTTACGGACAAGATAAACATGGACAATATAGACAATGAAAACAACAGCAACAACAACTAATACAAGGACGAAAACAACAATAACCGCAATCATATACATTGGGAATTCTTTGGTTTCAATAGAACGAGCCATTCTATCATTTGGACAAGAAACTTGGTCTTCAGGAAGATCAGAAATAACAAGTCCTCCACAAAGAGAGTAAACCTTAAACGATGAACTATCAGCCTTAATTTTTAATGACGGAGTAACAACAGTGACATCAACATTATCAACTGGTTGGTTAATTCTTAAGAAAGCAAATGTACATCTACTATGACCAGAAGGAATATTAATAAGGAATTGAGCATTTAAGATAGATAATGAATTACCATAAACATCGTCATCAACAGAAATTGAATGAGATTGTCCAGGAGAGTTAAATGAGATGTTAAATATAGTATCTTTTGTAAATTCAACATTACTTGAATACAAATCAAAATGACCGTTAGAACTAATTCTAATAATTTTTCCAGAGAAATCACCAACTGAGTTTTGAGCAAGAGAAATAGTTGAACCAACAAGGTTAAGATTAGTTTGTCTAATTTCATTTGTTTTTAATGTAATACTATTTCTCAAAATGACTGAGGTATTAGTATAATTATCTCCAATAATACTGTTAATGGTTTGAGATTCATCAAATGTTATTTTACCATAATTCTCTAATTGTAATTCTGTGATATTAGATCGTGTTAATGAACAAGTAACAGCATAATTATCATATTCTTCAGAACCTTGAACTACAAGAGTATGAATAGTAACATCAGATCCTATCATTGTTCCGTATTTAGCAGAATATTTATCTAATTGTTTTGAGTCCAAATTATATCGAACAGCAACTGATGGTTTAGTTGTATCAATAATACATCCATTTCCAGTACATGGACAAGTTGGTGAAGACCAAACATCACTAGAAGTTTCAGAGAATGAATTTGAACGGAAGGTGTCAGATACAACACATGAAAGTTCTGGAATATTGTATTGTTCAATACCATTAAAGTCTTGAGCTGCAACAACAATAATATACTTTTGTTCATCAATTCTTAAATTACTTGAAAGAGTACCTGAAACAGTGATATAATTAGGAATATTGGTATAGATTAAATTAGCAACTGAATTTTCACTAATTCCATCACTAAGACAATTATAGTCAACTTCGATATCTGAAACAGAAATTCTTCCGACAACATCGAAATAAAAGACAGATTTGGTTTTAGTGCTATTATTTTCATAACACTTATTAGTGTCACTAATAAGATGAATATGAGTATTTTCTATAACAGTTGGATTAAAATCAGCATCATAATGACTATTAGTCTCAGGATCAATAAATGTATCATCCTTCAATGGTCCATAAACAGCAATAGCACCTTGATTTTTAAATGTAATATCTGCATTTTTCATTACAATTCGTCTTTCAATAGTCGGTAACGAAATTGCACCAGTATCATAAGCGTCAGAAAATGATATAACAGGAATATCACTTTCAAGCATAGTAATAATAGCAGTAGTTTCAAAACTAGCACCTACAATATACAATTCTCTAATTGACACTTCTCTAACGTTAAGAGTAAGAATTGAATTTGGATTTACAAGATGAATACGTTCTATGGATAATAATGTGTTACTACCTGAAATTGTAAGATGGCATTCTTTTTCATCAGAATCCTCAATTGAATAAATAGTAATAGGAACTACAGCCTCAATATTTTGTAATTTGTTACCATCTAATTTAAATAATTTCATAGAAGATTCAATTTTCAATTTAGTTTGACCTGTTTTTAATTGAACTTTATCAAATAAAGGTGAATTTGAATTTTCATCATGGAATACACATTCATCACTTTCTATACCATCACAACTTAAAATACATGATTGATCAACATAGGGATCATAAGAACAATAACAAATAGAACTATTTGCATATGAAGAAGAACAATAAACATCACCAAATTTATGTTCTGATGAAGAACCAACACATGCCTCAAGAACAGATCCAGAATATTTGTAATATTTAATACCAACAATATTTGAAAAAGGTACATTTCCTTCCCAAATCTTATTTGGATTTGTTACATCATCAAATTTAGGTGGTCGAATTATAGTTCGACATTTTCCATTACTAATTGAACCGTCAAGAATGTTAATTTCCTTAAGAGTTACAATATTATCACTTTGTACAATGATTTCTCCACCGTTATAATTAATTACTGAAGCATCAAATGCGTCATAAGCATTAATAACTGAACCATCACTCATGAATATTTCTGAGAAACTACCATACTTCTTAATATTAACAGTACCTTTCTCTTGTAAGTTAAGTTTAAGAGTGGTTCCAACAATTGAAGATATATCAACAACAGCACCTTTTGGAATATTAATAACGGAGTTACTGGCAGACTCATATGCAGAATCTTCTTCAATAACAATTCCTTTTCCATTAATAGAAATTGTACCATCATTAAGTGAAAGTCTAACAGTACAACTCAATGATGCACTACTATCACCACTTGATATACAACTGACTGAACTACCTGAACAAGAAGAAGCAATGTCTAACAAATAACTTCCACCATTTTCAATATTTATACTTTTTGCCTGACTACCACTAATTTCAACAATATCATATGATGGGGTTAATTTATTATTATTTGGTAAGTTAATTGAAGTAACATCATAACCACTTGTATAAACATATTTATACTGTTGTACATATTCTTGACTACCATCATTATCACGAACACAAGTACTGGAAGAACTAGACATAGTACATGTAATAACTTCAGGACACACAAATTTGGAAGATTGTTCATTCTGTTTTATTTGATTTAAGTAAAGTACTGTTTTAGAATCACAAGCTACAAGTTTTTCATTTCCTTTTAAAACTATTGTTATTTTGTCAGAGGAAGTAACAATTGGATATTTACTACTATCAGCTAAAACAACACCGTCTCTTTTTTCAAGTGAAATAGAACCAAGAGCTTTTAGTGTTTTAACAAAGACATATGATGAAGACGATGAAGTAACAGGAGTAAATTGAATTGCACTAAATGAAATAGAAGCAGATAAAGCTGAGAAAGACAAACCATTAGCAGATTTAATAGTTAGGGTTTCTATATTTAATTCTTTTGTTCCACTGTATGTAAAAACAGCATTTGGTTCAATTATAATATTAAATGAATTTGCTCCTTCAACAGATGAAATAACAGTATCAGCTGCAACTACAAGAGAACATTCATCACTAAGACATTTCAAATTGTTTATTTGATACCTACTTTCTAATGTAACCATATCAGAAAATTCAAAAGAATCTATAACAACAGGAGAAGAAGTAGATGACTGTAATGCAACATTAGAACCTAATTTAATAGACTTATAATTAACAGCTTCTAATCCATTTAAATTGTTAATTTTAACAGTTGATAAATCAATTATTTTTGTTGGATCAGGACAAATCGAGTAATATTGATAATAAGCTGACTCTTGAATATTTAGAGTGTCAATAGAGATAATATCACTTCTTAGTGTACACACTCCAAATGCTAAAGCATTTGGATTATTATCACAACTTTTATAATAGATTCTATTAGAACTAGTAAATCCTGGAATTGAAATAACAGGTTCTACAACAAGACTTCTAGTATTTAAAAGAATAGTACAACCACTAACTTGATCTACAGAGTGTACTATAAATTTATTTGAGGCGGAATTCAGTGTGAATACTGTAAAATCTCCGGAAATCCGAGTTACTGATAATGAACCAACAACTTCAAAATCACTATAAAGAGAAAACTTACTTGAGTCAAGAGTCATTTTATTCACTTTAACAACACCATCAATCAAGGAACCACTAGAGCACCCTCTAAATGAAACACTACCATCAGAATGAATTGAAGAAATGTGTAATCCAGTATCCATTTCACAAATGATGGTAATATCAGAATCTTCACTTCCTGTAATATAATGAGGAGTACTTAAATCACTTGATGAAAGAGTGAAAGTAACTTTAACACCACTACCAACTGTAATTGTAGATGGAAGAACTGTGAAAGCAGCTTTTCCACCTCCTCCAATAGTCAAATTCTCTACTTTTTCAGAAATAATATATTTCTTGTTGTCATCATAGTTTCTATTCTTTATAATAAGTGTTTGTGCATCAATGCCGGCAAGACTATCATCACCACTACCAGTGTATGTAGCAATACAATTTAATCCATTACTGTTTTTACATTCATAAGGACTAGCATTTAGCGCTGAATCATATTCAACTATTTCATCATCACAACTAATATGTGGAACATTCTCTGTACTATCACATCTATGATAAAGTACTTTGTTATTACAAAGAAGGACATCATTATCATTAACTAAAGACATTTTTAATGGTCTTGAAGACTTTATAACAGTAAAATCACCTTTACAAGCTTCGGTGTATAAAACTTTAAATGTATGACTATTAGCAGATTCAACTAAAACAACTGGATTGGTACTACCAGAGAATTTATTTGAACTAACACTAATTTCAATTTCTTTATCACTCTTTCCATTTATAGTTAAAGTTCCAACATCTTCAATAATAATTTTATTAGCATCATTAACTACGATGTTTTCAGTTGTTTTTACTGTCAAAGTATCAAATCCATTAAATACACCTGATGCACATACAAGAGCAGAGCATCCTTCAGCTGCTGTAATATAAGAATTAACATAGAAGCTTGCATGATTGATTTTATAATTTGTAAGTTTTAATGACCCTGAACCAGTAAACAAAACATTATTAATACCACTTGTGATTTCTCTGTCAATAATAACTTCTTTTGACACAACAATCTCTTTTGAATGTATGCTAACAGCAATTCCAATATCACTATCACATTTATGTTCTTTATTGTTACTATATCTAAGCTCAGAAATGTCAAGAACATCACCAACAGTATGACATTTTTTGGAACTTCCCGTATTGTTTTCATCTTTTACTACAATATAATAGTCCTTATATACCAATTTATCTCCAAGAGTAGTAATAGCATGATTCAAAAACTTCTTACTTTTATCAATAACTGACTCAGCATTTAACAATGAAGCTTTCAATAAACCAGTAAAGTGTTGACCAATTTCTAATTGAGTGGAAACAATATTACCAGAACAACTGAGAGAACCAGATGATAATAAAAGGGAAGAAGCTTCAACACTTGAACAAATAACATCTCCTTCAATAGTAAGTGAAGAAGAAGTAGAAATTGAACCACATTGAACAGAACCAATAGTAACAGGCGTTGACTCATCTTCAACAATAATTTCAATATTATCAGAACCAGATAAAGAATTTATGATGAATGATCCACCACTTAAATGCAAATTACATTTGATTGAATTTACTTTAATTTCAGTTGATTTTGTGTTAATAATTGTAATTGTATGACTCTCATCACACTCAACAGTAACATCTTTATCAGTACTAAATCCAAGATCTTGTTTACAGATAACACGGTCATAATTTGCTTTCAAACTTTCGCTAGGACTTTGTTCCAATTCTAAAATACAAATCGGGATGTCCTGACAATTTTCTGCATTGTCTTCAGTAAACACCATTGGCTGGCCATTAAAATGACATAATTCAGATAAAGAATCAGCACTAATACTTTGAGTTGACTCTGAATTATAAACGAATAATTTAGAAGATTTACATAATTTCTTAAACTTATTGGAATTAGCTTCATTAACATTAATTTCTTCATTATTAAATGAATCTGCAATGAGGAGTGGATATGTAAATGTTTGTTGTTCAATACTTGAGTCAAATGTAAGAGTTGCTCCATTATCAATTTTTAATAATTCAAATGAACCTTCTGAATCCAAACTAATTTGACTGATTGTGAAAATAGCATTTTCCGTGAATTTATAATACCTAGAATTTCCCATGATGAGTTTATTAATAGTTTGTTTTGCTGAGTTAGCAGAAGATTTGGTTGAAAGTTGACAATATACACAATCAAGTTCAAAAGTATTTTCTGTAGTTGACTGCACGTCTAATGTTACAGCATTACTAGTTTTAGAAACAAATGAACTGAATTTTGCATTATCAATTTGTACATTTGAATCACTTGCAACTTCAACTTTTTGTGCATCAAGACTTCCAATATTAAAGCTTCCAGATAATATAATGGTATTGTCAACATTCAAATTCTTAATAGTCAAAGGAGATTCAGTGGTAATAGTTGTTTTCAATTGAGATTCAACAGTCATTTGTGCAATACTTTTTGGATTAGTAAATGATACCATTTCTTGTTGAATTACCCATTTAGCAGTTGAATCTGAACCTCCAAGATTTACACTTGTAGATTGAACATTGATTATACACTTTTCAGTATCACATGGACAATTAATAGTACTGAATTGTAAATCATAATTACTATTAGAAGAAGTAATATAACAATTAACAGTATCACCAGGAGTTTGATCTACTCCAAGATACACAGTAGTTCTACCATTCAATGAGATGGATTTCAACTTATCTTGTTGAGGTATAGAAACACTTTCATGATTTGCATATAAAACATCAATAATAGAATTCGTGACAGATGTTTCAATTTCACCAGAAATTGCAAATGTTTTACCTTCAGCACCATATGACAAAATATAAGGTCCTTTAGATGTTCCAACTGTTAAAGAATTAATAGTCATTTTTTCTGTTGTTTTATCAACAAGCTTTTCGTTTGCTGCAATGTTAGCAGAAGCAATTTCTACACTTTTTCCAGTAAATGTAAGTTTGTTTTTACTAAGCTCAAGACTACTTAAGGTTAATAAACCATCACCACCAATTGAAAAATCGTCATTTACAATTCCAGAAAATCCTTTCAACTTGACGTCTTCATTAACTATTACATTTTTATCTCCAAGATCAAAATAATAATCTGAAAGGTCAGGGAAGTAATGTTTACAATCAACATAATCTATATTTTCTTTGTTTAGTTCAGTAGAATCAGATGTTGTCAGTTTACATTTACATTCAATACCAGTTCCAACACGATAATTTGATTCACCACATTTAACAGCAGAAAAGTGAGATGCACGTTCAATATATGAGTCAGACTTGGCATTTAAATAATAAACACACGACTTTTCAATTCTTACCTTTGCATTGCTAACACTACCATCATTCAAATCAACATACAAATAATCTTTACAACTAGGGTTAAGAAGAACACTAGTTGATAATTCTCCATTAAGTATGAGTTCAAAACCTTCTTCTTGGTTAATTGTATTAACCGTTTTACCTTTACTAAGAGTAAGAGTTGATGATTTTAATATGTTAATAACATTCCAAGGGTATTGGACAGTATGAGAATCAATTCTAATATCAAGATCCAATGAAGAACTTCTTAAAATACAATCATTTTTATCATAATTATTTGATTCATCAACAGCACAATTACAACTCTTCTGGCGAGAATCAGCAAATCCTCTGAAATAAGTGAGGGAACATGTTGCAAAAGAAACAGAACTATCAGGAGAAATATTACTTCCAAAAAGAACTTGAGAACCAGCATTTTCAGTATTAATAACACTTGTAACAGTTACACCATCAATTTCAATGAATGGAATGTCGCTAAGTTTGTTGTAGTCTAATGAAACTGTCATAGAACTACCTGTTATTTTAATTGATTTCTGAGGAATAATAATAACATTGTTTTTCGAAACAATTTCAACAATATCTCCTTCTTGTGCGTCATCAAATGATACTGTTTTCCATAGTTTATCTACTTTATAAGTAGTGACACTACTTTGTGATTCTGGTTTTAAAATATAATCAAAGTCATAAGAAGTAATATTACAATCGGGAAGTAAGTTAGAGTAATAACATTTGCATTGTATATCTTCTTTAGTTACTCTGTAATAATCACCACATTGCACAATATTTGCAGAACCACTGGGTTCATCACTAGATGAAGATGTATAATAATAATTATATTTAGAATCCGAATTTTCTTGAATATTTTCTGGATGATTATCAAGAAGAACGTATTTATTAGATGGAATGAATGTACTAATTTTAATACCCTGAATGATTGTTTTACATTTGGCAGTGAATGTACTAAGTTTAACATCATCTTCAATACCATCACCACGTGAAATTGTAAGTGTATCATCTGATGTTGCTAAATCTGATACAATCTCGTTGAAGGAACTAACAAGAGTAATTTGAGTGTCTTTACCTGCTTGATACGTGTAATAACGAGAAAAATCACTAACAACACAATCAGCAGTATCACCAGGATAACAATTCAACCCTCTATCTTCTTTAGGATGATATCTTGCAAAGTCATTTGTTGGTCCAGCAGCAAAAGGAGTTCTTGTAAGTCCATTGATTGGTTCACTAGATTTTGTGATAATAATAGACTGTGCCAAACCATTTACTGTAATATCTTCAGCAAATATAAATCCAGCATTATTTAAACCAACATTGTTGACTGTTACTGAAATTCCCGAACCAAATGAGAGATGTTGGCATGGAGTGATACTGTCAATAGTCATTTTAATATTACTTTTTTCATCTGTTTTAACGAATGAGACTTTCTGTAAATCACCAAATTTAATGCTTGCAAATGAAATATCATCAACATTAACAATAATTTTACCAGTTGATTCTTTTGAGAGTGCTAATGAATACGAAGTTACTTTATCACTTCTCTGATAACATTCAAGTGCATTTTCACCAGTCCAACTACCCGGGTCCAAACTAAGAATATCTCCACTTAAAGTACACAAACAGTCAGACTTTTTATGTTTGTAATAATAAATTGACTCTCCACAACCAATCAAGTACATTTTTTCAGGATTGGCACCATCAAGTGTTCCTTCAAACAAATAATTTTTAGTTGGAACATTATCATTTGAATCAAATGGAACAACATCATCATTATTATCAATATCAAAAACAGTAAATGACACCCCATCAACAAATTTTAAGTTCAACTCACGGTGGTTACTTGTTTCTTTATTCATAAATTTACATGAATCTAAAATAGTGATTTGTTGTTTAATATTTACTTCTGGATAAAAAGTAATCGTGTTAACAGAAAATGGTTGTCCTGTTAATGAAAGAGATTTTTCAGTATTATAAGAAATAGTATTCCATTCTTTTGAAGTACATGTATAAGAAATTTCATTGTTGTTTTCATTGTTGAAAACAATATTAGCTTTTGGAGATGATAATACATAGTTATTATAACCATTACAATCTGCTTCTATAAATGAACAATCTGAAACATAAGTACATTCTAATGTAGATTTTGAAGAAATACGTTTAGTTGTTTCAGAACTAGATAAACTATAAATTGTATTTGGAATACTTACTGTGTTACCAGTTGTGAGAATATAATTTGGTGATTTCTCAAGTACAATGTTATTTATTGTTAATGATTCGAAATATGAGAAGCTTGGAGTATCAGTTTTAACAGAGAGTGAAGAAATTGTAACTGTTCCTATGAATGAGACTATTGGATTTGATGATTCAATTGAATATTGTTCAAATGTAATTGGCTCCGCATTTGTAATTTGCACTGCACTATTTGTTGAAAATTCAACACCTTTAAAGGCAGTTGGGAAAGTTGGTAAATTAGCAGATACAGTTAATTTCAAATACAAATAATTATTTTCTGCGTATTCTGTATTACAATCCCATTCTTCATATTCACCTTCCGAGTTTAATGTACAGAACTTATTTTCAGCTGTTAATGAAAATCTTTTCTTTGAAGCACTAATATCATAAGTGCTGAATTTATTTTCAATTTTTGATAATTCATCACCAACACATAAAATTGAATTTTCAATTACATTTTCAACTGTAGTAATTGTTGTTCGAGTTAATTCAGATCCTTCATGAGGTTCAGATTTTGAGAAACTTAGAATACCAATAGTACTTCCAGAGAATACAAATTTTCCAACTTGAACTATTTCAAGAGTACCAAAATTACAGTTATTGAGTTCAAGAGAGGAAACAAGAGTTGAAAATGTTGCTTTATCAGTTGTAATGAGATTTTCAATTTTACTAGAACTTCCAAGAATAGCAGAACTAAATTTATTAAGTTTTTCAGTTGTTAAACTAATGTTTTCAGAACCAGAGTACATAAAGGTTAATAATGGTGATTCCATGTTAGTAGCATATTTATTACAATCAAATTCAACAAAAGGAAGTCCTGATGAAGAAGGACTATAAGTACATTTTGTATTTGAGCCATGTGTAATTCTATATAAGTTTTCACTAATTTTAACACTATTATAATTTGATACACTAGAGTCAGTAGCAGGAGTTCCTTCTAATACAAAGAGAATATTATTTTCAGATAATGAAGTTTCAATAGCATTAACAGTTCCTTTTATATATGCATCTTGAGGACTTGTTGATATTATCATTTTCTCTATTTTATCAGAGACTGTGACTTTATAATTGCTTAATTTTCCTACATTGAAAGTGTTTATACCTGTTAATGACAAAGTAATTTCAGTTATACTTTCAGATGGAGTAAATGTATTTAATGTTATTCCGTTCAAGACAAGTTCATTAAGGCTACTTTCAATATTTTCGAAATTATTGTATGGAGATACAAATGTTAGAGCTAATGGGTTATAAGTCAACTTAAGTATTTTATTTTCATTACTACTTGTATATTCTTCATTACAATCTTTTTCCTCAAAAGAAACACTATCAATGTCTGACTTCAAAGTACAGTAGAACTTTTCTTCTTTACTTACACGATAAATATTATCTCCAATTTGATGGCAATAATAATTAGTAAATGATGGTACACTTTCCGAAGAATAATACATAATTATATTGGATGAATAATCAGAACTTGTTGTGATAGTTTGAATGTTTCCAGAAACAACACCTCCATTAAATTCTTTGTTAATTGTAAGAGTGCCAATATCCACGTTAGTAAGTTTATATTTTGCAACATTGACACTAACTGTGCTTACTTTAAGATTAGTAAGTTCTATGTCTTCAGTACCTAAACTAAATTCTTTAAATTTCTTCGTATTACTACTATCAAAAACAAATGTTTTTCCACACACAAGTTTCATTGTCTCTGGTGCATAATATTTACTACTAGTTTTACAATCCCATTCTTCAAATTCATTGTTGTCAGTACAAGTACATTCTCCGTTTCTTTTTTCTTCTCTAATGTATCTATAAGTATTATCATTTTCAACAAATGGAGTTACTGAATAAATATTTTCTGAACCTCCTATAAATAATGGAGAAAGTCCACCAACAATATTTGTAATAGTACCAGATTTAAAATAATAATCAGAATAAGTGTCTGGAAGTTGTAACTCATCAACAGTTATCGAATCAATTGTAACAGTAGAACATTTAAGAGTTAAAGTTGTTGCACGGATTGAAATTATATTTTGAACATTACTTTCAACAGTAACAGTATTATATGTTCTCTCATTTGATGAAAATCCATCACTTTTAATAATAAGATCAAGTGAATCAACTGAACTACAATCACCTATGTTAAATTCACCATTTGAATATTCACAAGTAGTTATAGCACCTTCCTCTTTGAGATAATATCTACCATTATTTTCACTAATTTTGAAATAATACAAAGTTGTACCTTCTATTGTATTTTCATGACCATAAAATATTGGAAGATTTGATGTTTGAGTATCACTAAGACTAATTGAAGTAATTGTTGAAGTACTAATTACTTTGTTTTGTGAATATTGACTGTTCATTGTTACACTTCCTAACTGAGAGTCAATAACTGAAAAAGAATTACCTGTTAAAACAGTTTCTTTGCATTTCAAAGATGAAATTTGTTGAGATGTTGAAATAATACATTTTTTGAATGTATTTGCATTAGTTCCAGAACTTTGATATTCAATGGTAACATAATTTTCAGTATTAAATTGATCAAAATATTTTTGACAATCATATTCCTCAAACTTAGAATTTTTATATGTACATTGATCATTAATAACATCATTAGAATATCGGTAAAATTTATCTCCCATTTGTACTTTATTTAATGTATTTGGATATGTTTCAAGTTTACCATAAAATGTTCCTTCTTGAACAGTAGCTTGTTCTGATAAGCTTCCAAATATTTGGATTCCTTTTGGATTATTAGTTAATTCATATGAAGTAATTGTTTTTGCACTCAACTTGATATTATCTCCATTGAAAATAGCTTTTCCAACATTTTCACTAATAGTTACTGTTATTCCATTGTCATTACCATTCATTGTTAATGTATTAAATACTTCAGATAAAATAGTATCTTTTGAAACAATAACTGATTTACATTTAATATTTGGTTGATTAGTTGATGCTCCATCAGTAAAGGTTAATGTATTGACAGAAAGAGTATTTGAAATTGCTGTAGGTGCATTAATTTGAACATCAACATTCTCATAACTAGAAAATATCCTACAAATTTCACTACTAAATGATGCTGATTCATATACACAAACATGTGTTTCATCATACCAGTAATAAGAACTTTCTACTTCAAGTGGGGTTTTATCATAACTGAAACACTTTAAGCCATTAATATTTGTATATAATGAGCCTGTTATTGAAGGTGTAACTTTTTCTGGATTAGCTCCATCAAGAATTAAATATCCATTAATCTGAGTTGGTAATATAATATTAGCACTTCCACTAACTTTAGTTTTAATAGTAAAGAAAATATTATTTAAACTTGAAATATCAATTTTTCCATTGAAAGTGAATTTTGGAATATTTAAAGTGAATGAACTACAACTCTCACAGTTAACAGTTAAACTTTTAAATTCTTTTTCAGAATCTTCTAATCCACTTGTTATTGATGGATTGTCGTTAATAATAAGATCCATTCTTTTAAGATCAATATAACTACTACTACAATCTTCTTGTTCATATGTATTTTGTGCAAGTGATGTTACTACACAATTATTATCTGGTTTTGTACTAGAACCACATCTCATATATTTATCAGCAATTTCAGCACAATTACTTTTTGTTTCATCACTATTATAAGCACTATTTACAATGATATAAGTTAAACTTGATTTAAATTCAATGGTTGATGGAACACTTTTTAAGATACTCAAAGCAGTACCAGTTACTTCAAATTTTGTAATTACTATTTTATCTGTTTCAATTGTAATATGATCAGCTGTAAAGCTTGGACAAGTAATAGTTTGTGTCATTGTATCTGAATCTTGAATTTTAACAGCATTACTACCATCACATTCTTTAAAATCATACTTCATTCCTTCTGAACATTCAATTGGATAAAGAGTAAATGTTTGTTCTTTAAATTTTAATGTCACTAAAGAAGGATCCACTAATTTACTATTTGTACAATCACCTTCAACAAATTCACATTTTTTATCTTTTTCTGAACAAGTTAATGTACAAACAGCACCATTATTTGAAAAACTATAACGATAATAACCTTCAGTAACTTTATCGATATGTAAATTCGAGCCTTGCATTTCTGACAACACAGTTTGACTGTCTGCTGTAAATAGATAATTAGATTGTCCATCAATGATGTTACTTACTTTAGAATTCTCAGTAAACAAAAGATAGTCAATAGTAACACCTGACTTGTAAATTAAGCGAGTAATTTCACAATTAATGAAATGAAATCCTGTTTTAGTTAATGTAAAAGAAGTTAATTTAAATCCATTAATTGTATTTACATTTGTTGCAGATGTCAAATCAATTTCTTTAAATTTATTTGTTTTAAAATTATCATTATAAAGTAATTCATTTTTACGTTCAGTTTCATCTGGTATGAATTTCAATATCACTTCATTATTATCATCTAACATATTACAGTCACTTGAAGTATATGCTGATTTGTCATAAACACACTTCTCTCCTTCTTGATTATTTGAAGAAACAACTCTAGAACTAGTTTCACTTAATTTGTAAACAACAAATGAATTTTCACTTTGTGATTCAGCTTCTCCTTTCTTTGTGATTACTGCAGAATTTGTTAATACAAAATATACTGTTTGTTCTTCAGCTGCTACTATTTCAGAAACTGTTATACTTTTAGTTATTTTATTTTCTGGATTAGCATTTATATTTAAAGTATTAACAGTTACAGCACAATTGATAGTGAATTTACCACTAATAGAAAGTATATTTGAATTGATTGTGATATCTTCTGGAATTGTTAATTCATTTTTTGTTTCAAATTTAATTTCTTTCCATTTCTTATTATCTATGTATGTGTTCAAATCTGTTGAATAACTATCACTAGTAACTTTAAATGCCATGTCAGTGTATGAACTCAAATATTTACACTCTTCTTGAATGAGTCCATTTGAATCAAAAGTACATTCATTACCATTAAATCCGTTAACATATCTATTTTTGTAAGTATTAAGTGGTTCATTTAAACTAATTGTTCCTTGTTTGAGATCATTTGAACCAAATTCAATTATATTTTCAGAAAGAGCAACAGTACGTAAATCACCAGATAAATTGTTTACCTTAATTTGTGTACCACTGACAAGTAAAATGTTATCTGCAATATTTTCTAATTCTAAACCATCAGATCCTATTACTTTTAGGTAACCAAATCCAGATGAAATATGAATTTGAACTGAATCCTCTATTGGAGCAGCACTAAGAGTGAATGCTGGATTTGTAATAGTTCCTTTTTCAGCTGATTCTGATTGTTGAATAGTAATTTTATTTAGTTGTAATGGAGTATTTTCAGAACCTTCTTCACTGTTAGTTTGATAACCTTTTATATTTAAATCAGAAATTATTGCAGAATTTGGGACTTGAAGAACTGCATCAAAGGAATTACATTTATCGTCATTAAATAAACAAGAAAAGGCACTTTCATCATCAGCTGTAAGAGAGTCAACCTTTTCAACAGTACATGTACAAACACATTTATTTTCCTCTGTTGCAGTAGTACAAGTATGAGCAAGAGCATAGTTAATTAATAATAATTGTACTATGAGGTAAAAAACCATGATATGAAATTAACAGTTCGTTATTGACGAGTAAAAATACCCAACGAGGATGATTTTTACATGAATTTCGTTTAGTAATTTTAAATAAATAAAAAATAAAAAAACGTTATTAACCAACGAAATTGTCTCTTTTTTCTACTCTTTTCCTCGTTATTGTTCTATTTTTATTTAATTTTATTCGGTTGCAATTTCACATCCATTTCCAACGATTTTAGTATAAAAATACCTGGTTATTATTTTATTTTTTGCATCATTCTAATCTTTTCGTTCTATTACATTTTTTATTTCTTTCGATAATTATATTTTTATTATCTTTAGTGTTTTTTTTTCTCGATTTGTTCAAAGTATTAGCTAAAAATATAATTATCTTAGTTTTTATTCAGTAAAAAAACATAATCACCTCATATCTATTTATATGTTTTTTATTTTTGTGTTATTATTTTTATTTTCCTTTTCAAAAATACTTCACTTCTTCTTCTTACTCCTCTTTTTTTGTATGTATTTTCTTAAACAACAAAAATTTGACTCATTGAACTTTAAATGAGAAAATACACTTTTTTTATTATTAATTTTACAAATAAAAAGTAATTAATTACTTATTAACAAAACTTGTTTCTATTGTTCCTGTATCAACTAAGACTAATCCTATCACTTCGTTTTAGTCTAGTATTTCTACGGAGTATGTCTAATTGTGACTTCCTCAGTACTCTATTACATCCACCTTATTTTTTATTACATGGTTTTTTTTATTATAAATTTTATAAATAAAAAACTTTTCTATTTTCTTTTTATTTATCTTTTCTCTCTTAATTAAAAAAAATAACTTTTCTTAAATCTTTCAAATGTTTTTATTAATCAATTTAATTAAACTGTTTTTATTTCTTCTTTCTCTTTAATAATTATAATTATTTTGTATTGTTCTTGATTTTCCCTTTATTTCTTTTGTTGTTTTTTGTTTGAAATGAGTGTTATAACCAATTCGACTCTTTTCCATAACTTCATTCAAAAAAGTTATTTTGTTATTTTATTCTTCTTACTATCCTTCTATTAACACCAAATAAAATCTATTTTTCATACCATCTTTTTGGTTCATATTATCTTTATGTATGTAACATTCTCTTTTGTCTTTTGTATTATCATTGGTTGTTTTCTCATAGCCTGGTAGATTTCTTTCGTTGTTTATGTCTATCAAGAAAACGGATTTGATTTCCACTCATTTCAATATTAATCGCATAACATGTTTGAGCTTATTTAATTAAACTTACACAGTTGAATTTTTGTTTGAATAGTCTTTTAAGGTATTGTTTCTCATTTAAAATTCCGTATTCAAGAATGTATAATCAATAAAAATTTTATAGTCTTTATTTTAATTGAAAATTAATTTGTAAAACTGCCAACAGTATTTTTATTATGAATTATTTAATTATGTAAAAATGATGCTGGTTACCTTATGAAATACTATCAATATATTGACTT
>NW_008579046.1:0-411 GCF_000257125.1 Entamoeba nuttalli P19 | reverse complement strand
TTAATTATGTAAAAATGATGCTGGTTACCTCATGACATACTATCAATGTATTGACTCTATTTTATTATTATATGTATTGTCAATTCACATACTATTCTTTTTGTTCATTTTCCATTTTATTTCTTTTGATATTTGTATTTTTCTAATGATGTTATATTAATAAATACCTTAAATAATATAGAATAATACCTATTTTCTTGTGTTGAATCGGTTTTAATTCATAATAAATATCAATGAACTTTTAGTAAATTTCATTGTATTAGAATTACCATTTCTATTTGTTTTTTTTTCTTTGTATTGGTTGTTTAATAGTAGAAGTATTTCATGTTTATCATTTATCTTTGTTGTTATTAAACAGACCTAATAGCATATTCAATTCATTGCAATTTCTTTTAATATATTCTCATTTTT
>NW_008579045.1:0-788 GCF_000257125.1 Entamoeba nuttalli P19 | reverse complement strand
AAAAAAAAATAATAAAAATTAGAAATAATACTCATCTTTTATAGCAAGGAATTAGTTTAATTCAACAAGAAAATAAATATAAAATGAGTTTATGGGTATCTTATCTCGAAGGAGAAGAACAAGCTGATGTTTTAAATGAATTTAATCTTCTTATATTAAAAAGTGGTAGTAAACAAACAGCTCATTATTATTCTCATTCATCTTTATTCTTTAAACCATCAAAAGAAGAATTACTTACACCATTAAATTCATTAAAAGAAAGTATTCAACCAATATCATTACCTGAAATATTAAAATTAAATCCAAATGGTGGATGGGGAGATCAATGGAATCAAATGAAAATAGATAATAAAGGAAATAAACATGACTTTAAAAATAAAATAGAATCATTAGTTCATCTTCTTAAATGTAGTGGAATTATTGGTCAAAAAACTAAACATAAAGAAATTGGCGTAAAAGAAGGTACTCAACTCACTGTAATTAAAAAAAATGAAGAACAAAAAAAGAAACGTAGGACTTCATTACCAAATGCTTTACCATTCAAAATTAATGCTACACCATTCATTCCAAAAAGAAAAAGAATAGAAAATACCATAAATAAAGAAGATAAAAGTGAAGAAAATACGAGTGAATTAGTTTATGCTTCTGAAATTATTGGAACTTCAGATTTGTCTGAAATAACAAATGAACAAAATGACACAATTTCTATTGAAGAAGGAGAAGAACATACTCAAATTAATCATGAAAAAGATCATAATGATATAAATAAGACTGATAACGAAATTAAA
>NW_008579044.1:0-251 GCF_000257125.1 Entamoeba nuttalli P19 | reverse complement strand
CTGAATTATATTTTAAAACATGAATGTAAATTATGAATAACAACATGAATATGATAAGAAAATAAAAATGAGAAATAAATTAAGAAGAATTAATTGAAAATATTCTAAAAACAAACAAGAAATAAGAATGAATGATATTCAAAAACAATAAGAATAAAACAATCCAATGAATATTAGAATATTACTTGATAAATATGAAATAATAATAATATAATGTTGAATTGTGATTTATTTAGAATAAATTGAGTTTG
>NW_008579043.1:0-11433 GCF_000257125.1 Entamoeba nuttalli P19 | reverse complement strand
ATTAGACATAAATTAGTTGTTAAAGGTTCTCCTATCATATTAACATAACAATTAAATCAAAAACATTGTTAAATAAATAATTTTTTACCCAATTTTTTATTTTTAATTAACTATACTTTTTTGTTTATGTTTAAAAGTAATACGACAAATTCATCTCTGTTATTTTATTTAGTCACAAACCTTTATTCTATTACTGTTGTTCATTGTAACTAAAATACACTTCTTTCAACGAAAATTGTACCTTTTTGATAAAAAAATAAACCAGAATAACGAATTTGTAATTTTGGGTTTTTATTTAATGAACATTAAATCCTTTTATCTTACAATAATATCTTTAAAACAAAACTTATTAATTTAGACTATTAAATTTCTTATTTTTTGAATAAAATTTAATAGAATTATCATTTCTAATAAAAAACCATTTGACTCTTATAAACAAAACCAATTAGAATTAACAACCTAATTTGATGTAAATTTAAATGAGAAGTTTTATATTAAATAAGTTAATAAATAAATCAATAATATTATCAAAATTTAAACATTTAAATTTTATGAATATTAAAATTCATAATTTATTTAAACTAATATCTTTTTACATTATTACTTTAATCGTTTCTTAGGAATTTGATTTTGATTTTTCATAATGATATTCTATTAAATTATAACGTATTTTCATTTAATACATTTTATTTAACAATATAAAGTCATTAACATTAATTAAAATTAAAATTTAGTTAATAACAAAACAAATTAGACTCTAAATATTTAAATTGCAAGAGGGATTTTAGTTAATACACATTTACTTGGAATACTTCCATCTGTTAAAACTGTTTTAGGAAGTGGTAATGATTTGAGAAATTCTTCTTTAGTAAATACATGTTTTCCTTGAACATCTTCTTTCTTTCCTATAAGACAAATATCCGCAAGTTCTGGTTGTTGTTCAACTTCTATTTGACCAAACCTTACTAAAGTTTCCCATATTTCCATTCCTGTTTGATCTCTAGTGAATAGTTCAGTAGCAAATACTTTTTTTCCTTTGAATAAATTAAATTTTTGAAATCCATATTTAAATTCATCTTTTTTCATTCCATTAATAATCCAATTCTTTGAAACAACCCATTTTCCTTCAATAAGAGCTTTAATACTTGTCATAGTAAGTTTTGAAGATACAACGACATGAGTAACTTTATTAGAATAATTTACAGATATTTCAAATCCTTTTTTCATAACTTCTTCACTTAAAGATTCTCTTGTTTCTTTTGATATTCCAGAGAGATGAATAATAACTTTTGGACTATTTAAAAAATCTGGTTGTTTAAATAAAGCCAATCTCACTGGTGATGTCTTTAGTTCATTCTCTGATAATATAAATTCTTCTTTATTATTTGTTTCTTCTTCTTTAATTGGTTCATTTATTGAAATTGTATCAATATAACTTGTTTCAATTACACTTTTTCTTTCATTTATTTGACAATTTACTTTTTCAATTGATTTTTTCATTTCTTCAAATTTATAATTCATATCATCAAGTTTCTTATTATATTCTTCCATATATCTTTGTGTAGTAATTTCATTTTGTGCTGTTTCTAATTGTTTAAGAAGAATAGATATTTGTTGTCTTGCCATTACTATTTCATTAACAATATTATCTCGTTCTTTTTGAAAAATATCAATTTGTTGGTCTCGATGTTTTATTTGGGTTCTAAGATCATCTAATTGATTTGTATGTGTTTGTTCTAAAAGATATATTTGTTGTCTTAATTGTCTAATAAGAGCTTCATTTTCTTCTTTTTCTCTTTTAAGCAATACATTTTCTTCTTTTATTTGATGTACATTTTCTTCTTTTTTTTCGACGACTTCATGTTCTTTCTTTACTTCATCTAATTTATCAATTGTCTGTTGAAGAACATTTCTTAACTCATCATTCTCTTTTGTTAAAATACTTATTTTATCCATTAGTCCTTGAAGAACAGGTGTCATCTGTTGCATATTATCATCCATTTCTTTATTTGCTTGAACTAATGCATCAATAAATGCCTGAGTTGATTGGAATGAATTTCTTTCCATTTCATTTTAACAGTTTTTTGTTTCTTTTTTATTTTATTTTTTTTTATTTATTTTAAGAATAATTCCTCATTTTTTTTTTGAATAAATGTTTTATGAAACAAAGAATAAAATATTAATTATAAACTATATATTAAAATTATAATTCTTTATTTGAATTTTAAATTGAATTAATTTATTTTTGTTAAAACAAGAGCAACTCTGCAAGGAATATAAATTTGAATTTGATTTGGTAATCCATCACATTCAATTGGTTGAGAGACATATTCTTGAGAAGTAATTCTATCATATCCTCCAAATTCTGATGAATCAGAATTTAATATGATTTTATATGTTCCTGGTTCTTTTACTCCAATTCCATATCCTGTAAAACTCTTTTCATAATGGAAATTAAAAATTCCAATAACTTCACCTCTTTGGAAAGCTAAAACATGATCACCTTCATTATGTTTTGAAATATAAGCATTTGGTTTATTTAACCATGGATAATGTTCTTCTAAATGAAGCATTTCTCTCTCAAAAGCCAATAAAAATTTATATCTTAACAAATGGTCTTCAACCAAATTATATTGTCTTCTACAATAATGGAATGAATCGCCATTTCCTTCTCTTGGGAAATCAAGCCATTCGGGATGTCCAAATTCATTTCCCATAAATGTCAAATATCCTTCTCCTCCTAACATACATGTTACTAATCGAATCATTTTATGTAAAGCAATTCCTCTATCAATAACTAATGATGGTTGCCATAAACATGACATTCCAGTGTACATTTCTTTATCCATTAACCAAAATGAAATAGTTTTATCTCCAACCAATGCTTGATCATGACACTCTGCATAAGCAATAGCTTTTTCTTTCCATCTTCTATTATTTAATACAAACCCAATATGGTTTACATTCCAATCTTCATCTTTCTTTGTTTTTAAATATTCTATCCAAAGATCTGGACATGACATAGCAAGTCTATAATCAAATCCAATTCCTCCATCCTCAAATGTTCTACATAATCCTGCATATCCTGATACATCTTCTGCTATAGTAACACAATTCATACTTTTTCTATGAACAAGAATATTAACTAATGACAAATAAGTTAATGCATCTTCATTTGCATTTGGACCAAAATAATGTGCATAATCAAAAGTATGTGCTCCAACACCATGATGAGTATAAATCATAGAAGTTACTCCATCAAATCTAAATCCATCAAATCCAAATTCTTCTGCATAATACTTAACATTAGACAATAAAAATCTTAATGTTTCATAATTGTTGTAATTAAATAATCTTGATCCCCATAATGGATGTTTTCCTTGATCTCCTGGAAGTAAATAATGTCCATCACTTCCATCAAACATATTAATTCCATCAACTACATTTGCAGAAGTATGTGAATGAACAATATCTAATAATACAATAATTCCTTCTTTATGACATTCATCAATTAAATGTTTTAATGCATCAGGTGTTCCAAATCGTGATGATGTTGCAAAGAAATTTGTAACTTGATATCCAAAAGATGCATAGTATGGATGTTCCATAATAGCCATTAATTGAATAGCATTATATCCAACTTTTTTACAATATGGAACAATTCTTTCTCTAAATTCATCATAACTTGCTATTTTCTTTTCTGGTGTACAAATTCCAACATGACTCTCATATATTTTTAATGCACTTGGAATTTTTGGTTTTGGTGATGTAGGAGTATATGGATGTTCTGGATTATAAACAACAGCTTCCATTGATGATGTTTTAGGATTAAGAACACAATATCTATGATATGTAGGAATTCTGTCTAATCGTTCTCCAGAATATGTGATACCAAATACTTTTATTTTACTTAAATGTTTAATTTTAGATTCTCCATTTTCATCTGGAATAAACCCATTGTGTGTTCCAAATTCATCACGAGTTAATTTAATAGCTGTGGCTCTATCCCAATTATTAAAATCTCCAAATAAATACATTTCCTTAAAATTAGGTGCCCATTCTCTAATACTCCATCCTTCTACTTCTTTTCCATTTTCTTTTTGTATTGTTCTATTTAATCCATATCGTTTATATGAATTAGCAAATTCTTCTAATGATCCTTCATTATGTTCTATTTTTGAAAGAACATCAAGTGTTTTCTTTTGTCTTCCATAAATTGTTGCAGCAAATGGTTCAAGATATGGATCATCTACAATCATTTGTAATTTTGTTGACATCTTTAAATTATTTATGTTTATTATTTTCTAGATTTAATTAAATAGTTAGTGTCTATTCATATCCTTTTCTTTTTTCTTTTTTTTAAGTTATATCCTACTGTAATCATTCGTTAATCTGCGGTTCTTATCCTAAACATTAATTACTCTCTTTGACCGTTTAATAAAATCTTTTGAAACTAAAGGCAGTTTACTCTTTGGTTAAAGAACTTTATCTTTTTACAAAAAAATTCACATTTTATTTTTCCTTTATTAACCAAATATTTGTTAGTATTTCTACAAATTACTTACGTGCCTCTCTTTTCAAAAAATTGACATAGTGAAATTAAAAATCACAAATCAAAGAAAACGAAAATTCATTGCGAATTTTCATAGAACTATAAAAACTGAACTAATAATATATAATATTAATTTACTATTTTTTATTAAAAATAAAAAAGTTTGATGTTTCTCTTCATTTATAGTTCTTTTTAATATATTTTTTAATCACAAATCAAATCAATCAATTAATAACCTCTTTCAAATAAGTAGTTAGCAGCAACTTCTTTATTTTTATTGCTTACAATATATGCCTCAGTTGCCACAGAACGTGAAAAACCTAATTCCATTAAATCAGTAATATTCTTTTGATCTTCTGAACTTAAATTTTCTTTTTTTGGTAAATTAGATTTTTGTTGATCACTTTTTGGTGCTTTTGGAGGTTTTGAATCAGTTGTTGAGAGTTGACCTTCTTCACTCATTTCATCTTCAGAGTTTAAAGACATTGATCCTTCTTCACTCATTTGATTATTTACATCTAATAGTTGGTCAACTTCTTCTCTACTTAATGCACCTGATTGAATAAGTTGTTCTATTTCTTCTGGTGAAAGATTATCTCCAAAAACTCCTAACCCATCATCATCTATATCTTCTCCTATTTGAAGGTTTTGAAGTACATAATTCATTGCTAGTTCTGGATCTTCTCTCATTTGTTCTGCCAATTCTGGATCTTCTTCTTCAACTTCATCAATAATTTCATCTAATTCTTCTGGAGTAATTTGAATTTCAATTGGAGGTTCTTGGACCATTTCATTTTGAGTTTCTTCTGTTGGTTGAAACACATCAAAATTTTCAAGTGGATTTCCTTTTAATTCTGAAAGAGCTTTTTCTTTATCATTATTAGATTTTTTAAGAGCATCCCTAATATGTTCTTCATCATATCCTTGATTTTTTAATTCTATAACCAAATTTTCATCAATAACAATATCGCTTTCTTTTTTCGTTGGTACTTCTGGATTAACTAATGGTTTCTTTTCATTTAGAATAGGTTTATGGATTTTCTTTTCATCATTAGAAGATTCAGTAATATTAGCTTTTGATGGCTTTTTCATAATTATCATCACAACGTGTTCTCCTTCAGCATACCCAATTTTGTCTAATGTCTCATCATTATTTTTTAACATTTTTGATTTAAAACAGAGGGCAATTGAAGAAATTTCTATTCCTTCTTGTTTTGAAATTAATTCTTTTAAATAGCCAATAGTGGACGTTGGTTCAACATCAAATGTGAATATTTTCTTTGAGATAGTTGTCACAGTTATTTTCATAAATTAATTAATGAACTTTGTTTCTTTTTCTTCTTTTTAGTTTTTGGATTGATTATTTATTTATAGAATAGGGTTCATTAAAATACACATTTTTTATTGTTAGTTTCAGTAATTTCTCCTAAGATTTTAACAAAACTAAAGACTCATCAAAATTAAAAAAAATGAGATATAAAACATAAAAAAACATAAAAAACAAATCAAAAAAAAACAAATTAAATTTAAATGACTTGGTTGCTTCATGAAACAGTTGTCAATCCACAAGGAGTTGAACATTCTATAATTGCTAAATTTACTGGTAAATATGAACAATTAATCACAAGTATTCGTAATCAATTTGTGTGTTATGATATTACTCCTCAAGGACTTCAAGTTCGTTGTAAAGAAGTTACTGAAGCAAATATTATTCAAATAGGAAATGTAGAAGTGAACCATGTAATGATGCTAGTTTTATTATTTAAAGAAGCTAAAGTGTCAGTACTAAGATATGATGAAACAAATAATAAATTTGTTATTCATTCTTTACATTGTTTTGAACTTCCTCTTAAAAGAATGCAAGAAGGATTAACGCCAACAACATATACTGATCCAAGGCTCTTAATTGATAAACGAGGGAGATGTATTAGTTTAATTTGTTATGATAGATTAATGTGGGTTATTCCATTAGGACTTGAGTTTGTTGTATTATTTTTTTTTGAGAATAAAATTATAAATTATAATAAAAGACATTAATAATTATTAGTAAAACATCATATTCTATTAACTTAGAGAAATTTGGGATTAATAGAATTATTGACTGTATTGTTTTAGATGGGTATGATTTACCGTCAGTAGCTTTTCTTCATATGAAAATACCAACATGGGAAGGGTTTGTTAATAGTGTTATTAATTAAAAGAAGGGTTTGTTAATAGTTTTATTAATTAAATAGACGAATAGTAAATACAGGAGAAACAACTAATGAGATTATTATATTATCATTAGAACCAGATGTCATTCATGAAAGGCAAGATATTGTTGCAACAATATCATATCAATTTTCATATGTTCCTTATAATGCATTACAAATTGTAGATTGTTATCCAACAAATGGACTTCTTATATTAACAGTAAATAGTATTATTTATTTATCAACAACATCGTTTGAGTCATTCATTCTTCCTTTTGGAAAGTTTTTTGTAATACCAAAAAATATAAATGGACCATTATCTTCATTCCAAATTCTTCAAATGCAAACAAAAATTATGAACTCAGTTAAATCAATATTTAAATTAACAAATCATCTTTATATTATATTTTCTATGAATGGAGAAAGTTATTATGTTCATTTACTTTCTATTGCAAATAGAATTTGTGATGTAATTATTACTAATTCTCCATATAAATATCATCCAACTACTTTTACTATTTCTTCAAATCATTTATTTATTGGAAGTACAGTTCATGATAGTTATATTTATAATTATGAAATTGTTGAATACGGAAAAGGTAAACAACATGAAATATCTCAACATATTAACCAAGAAATTCGTTCAAAAAATTTATTATTTAGACATAATGAAATGGAAGAAGAATATCCTTTCGATGAACCACAACCAGTTTCTATTCCACAAGAATTAACAGTTGAATTCCCACAATTAGATTATATTGTTTCTATTTGTAATGTACATGAATATACTTTATTAGAAGAAGAAAATAATATGATTTCTATTGTTTTATGTTGTGGGATACAACCATTTAGTAAAATTGTTAAATTATCAAGAAGTATTCAACCTGAAAATATTATGGGAGTTAAAGAATCAGAATGTTTTTATAAAAATGATAATATTGAAGTAAATAAAAATGGAATATTTTTAAATTCAATAAATATTTGTTCTACCGAAATTCTTGGAAGTATTAAAAGAGTTAAAAAAGAAGATGATTATTTAATTATTGAACAAAGTGATTCTAAATGGTGTGTTTTTGATATTAATAAAAAAGAAATTATAATAAAAGAAGAAGGTATTAATGAATTATCTTTTCTTCCTTCTTCTAATGAAATGGAAGAAGAAGGAGAAGGAAATAATTTTATTAAATTAAAAGATGGAAAAGTATATAAAGGAGAAATGGTGTTAGAAGGAATTGGAGAAAGAATTAGTCAATGGGTAAAAGAAGAAACAAAAAAAGGAAAAGAAGTAGTGGATATTGAGTGTGTATCAATTATAGAAGGAAAAATTGATTTAATAATAATAACAAAAGAAGGAATTTTATGTTATTATAGATCAATGAATGATAAAGGGAAATTTGAAAGATTAAAAGTTGAAGCACCTCAAACATTTAATTGTAGTATTAAACCACATATTAATAGGATAGAAATAAATAATAAAAAGCATTATTTAATTAATGGAAATTGTTCATATTTTATTGAATATAATTATTATTATCCAATAGTTATTCCATTTAGTATTAAAGTAATAAAAGAAGTAATAGTTTTAAATAATTTTACTTGCTATTTAGACACAGATGATGGTAAATTAATTGTTAAATTAAATAAACAAAATATTGATAAATATCCACTTCCATTTACTAGAATTGATATTCAAGGAACACCACATCATTTAGTATCATATAAAAATAAATTATTTGTTACTGTATCATTTACTACTGTATTAGATACACCTGATTGTCCACCTCAATTACCTCATTCAAGTAATAATCAACAAGAAGAACCACCAGTATTAGAAGCACAACCATTAAATTCAGATGTATTATTAGAACGTTATAGAATAATAAATTTAACAACCAATGATTATTATGAATTTAAAAAAGGTCAATTCATTTGTACAGCAAAATTATTAAAATTTAAAGTTGGAAAACAACTTAAAAATTATTTAGTTGTTGGAGTTAATAAACAAACAACAGAAGATAATCCTGTTAAAGGAAAAACATATATTTTTAATATAGAAAATCAAATTCAATTAATTAATAAAATTGGAGATGGAAAAAAGTCAGTTCATGCCGTTAATGAAATAGGTGGATTTCTTGCCGTAGCATCAGGAAATGAATTAGAATTAATTGAACGTGTAGATGAAACAAGATGGATAAAGAAATGTTTTAGTGATATTTCTATATTAATTAATTCAATTGAATATCTTCCATTAAAGGTAATGGAAAGAGGAAATGAAAAAGAATGTTATTTAATATTATTAAGTGATTTTTATAGATCAGTAGTATTATTATTATTTAAACCATATGACTATACTGTTATACCCCTTGGTAAAGATGCAAGAAATATTCATTGCATTGATTCAACTTTTATAATAACAAAAGATTATTTCTCAGTACTTGAATTTGATTCTGAACAAAATTTAAGTTTATTAAATTATAGTTCAGCTGCAACAGAACAATTGTCAATATTTGAAATTGATGCTACATTTAATCTTGGAATGAATTTATTAAAATTTACAAGACTATGGAATGGAAAAGGTTATATTTATATGTATGTAACTGTTGAAGGAAGTGTTGGTTATATTTCAGTTGTTGAAGAAAAAATATATCAAGTATTAAGACAAATTAATATAAAAATGAATAGAGAACCATGGCATTTTGCAGGAACAAATGCAGAAGAGTATAGATTTGAAAAAGGATATGGAATGGGATTTGGAACAAGAAAGCATGTATTTTTAGATGGAGATATGTTAAAACAATTTAGATTATTAAATGAAGAACAACAAAAAAGAGTCTGTTTAAGAAATACATCAATTAATGATGTATTTAAATTACTTTCAACAGGACTACAATACAATACATTTTTACAATATAATAATTGAATATTATTGAATTATTATTTAATTAAATTAATTTACTTTTAAATTCTTAAAAAAGAATTTAAATTAATTTTTTTTTAATTGAATTTAAAGAGATTTAAATTCAATTTCAATATCTTCTAATATTGATTTTAGATTATTTAAACCAAAGAGAAAACCATCTTCAACAGTACATTCTTCCTCAGTTAAAATCCAATTATGAGCAAAGTCAATCATTTTACAATTATATTTTTTATCTTCTAATGTTGTTGTACTGTCATAAACAAATAATACAGAACTACTAAACATTTTATATTCTCTTTTTTTCATTACTTCAATCATTTTATCAAGTTGTGAAATAAAATATGGAACAAGTTCTTTTCTATATTTCTTTCCATCATTAAAAAATAACTTAATATATTCTTTTAATGAGTCCCTTGTATTTACTTCATGTGTACATAAATATCGTGAATATAATATCGGTTTTTCTTCTCCTACATTTCTTTCCATTCCACTAAACCTAACACCAAGTGAAGTAGTTGTAGATGTTGAGTCAACAACTAATCTTTTTTTCATTTTACTTGATGCTGTTTCTGGGTCCCATGTTTGTGTTCCAATTTTTAAATCAAGTACAAATGGTCGTTTGTATTGATACATTAAATTTTCCATTCTAATAAATTCAAGTTCTCCAAATCCAAATTCATGTAATTCAACTCCATAAAATTTTGGTATAATTCCTGTCCCCGTCCATTCTTTATCATCTTTAATATGTAAATAAAAATCTCGTTCTCTATGAGACAAACATGGCTTTAAAAGATATTTTCCATCTGGATGAAGTTGTTGTGGTCCTCCATGACCTCCAGCTTGAACCCATTGGGACTTCTTTGTACTCATGTGTTCTCTTTTTATTTTTGTGTTCATCTTTTTATTTTTTTGGAATAGTATTAATTATAATATTATTATTATTTTTATCTACTTTTTTATTATTTTTATAGTTCTATCATTATATTTTGGAAAAATATTAGGGTTGTTATTAACTTCTCTTATTTTTTTCATAAAAATTATAATATTTGTCTTTTTTATGCAACTTTTCTTATCTTTCTTCTTTTACTCTTTTTTTTAACTTATTTTTACTTCATTAATACTTCTATCTGGTTTTTTAATTTGGAATTAAAAGAAATGGAGTTTTAAGAATCATTACAAAAAATTAAACAAAACAAAAACCATTATTGGATAGAAAATTTCATTTAATAACAAAAATTAGGATATAAAAATAAACATGAGTCTTATTGTCTCATTAATTTACAACACCACAAAATTTTATCATAAAACAATTACCAACATTAACTACTTTATAACTATTATCATATGAGTAAATGCGTCATTGGTTCATTATTCATTTATCTCATATTCACTCAATTTTGTTATAATAAATATATTGATTTATACAATTTTAATTATTGTAATAGAATTAAATGATATAAAATAATTGAAAATTAATAACTAGGTTCATAATGTATTTGGGTTTTTCTTCATTTTTGTCTTTTATTTCTATATTTTTCATGACTATTGTTAGTTATAATATTTTTCATTAAAACACCATTCTTTTTAAAATTAAAGTATTGAAACTTAACAATAAATATTAAACTCATAACTATTTGTCTTTAACTTTGCTTAATATTAATAAATGATAATCAAATAAATATTAATCAAATACATTATTTAAATACATAAACTATATTATATTTATCATAAAAAATTATAAATGAAGAAACATGACAATATTGGCATTA
>NW_008579042.1:0-16922 GCF_000257125.1 Entamoeba nuttalli P19 | reverse complement strand
GAAATTATATATTAAATGTTGATATTAATAGTCATTTCAAAGAATAAATAAATGGTATGAAAGAGAGAAAAAGAAACAAAGAATATAATATTGAAAAACTGTAATTGAAGAAAGAAAAAATATGCTATACTCAAAATAGTAAAATAAAAAATATAGTAAAAAGAAGAGAATTTATGAAAAATAAAAAAGAATAGAGAGAAAAAACTAATAATACCATAAAATACAAGAATTTTTAATAAGATTGAATTAATAATATAATATCAATGAAAGAAATGATTAACAAAAAATAAAGGATTGAATTGTTAAATTAGAATAGAGGAAAAATCGATTTTAAATCATTTTTTAATACCTTATGTAAAAGTTATTCATAATGACTTATAACTCTATTATGTGTATACAATGTCTCACTCTAACAGGTTTGAATGAATAACCAAGTTATTTTACTTAAATGTACATATGTTAATAATCAGTTTTATTAGTATAAATTGGTAATGTAATTTTAAAATACTGACAATGACATAACCATATGAACAGTATCATAACAGTTCTAAAATAAAAGTATAATCCAATTATTTTTATAAGTCTTTGACTTAATACTTATATAGAATAATATATTATTTTTTAATATTTCTTCCATTATTTACTTGTTATTTTATAAAAAAATATGAATATTCTACTACTATGAAAATGGAATTTAAAATTAATTCATTCATTAATGAAGATAAGTTTAACATAATCAACGTGTTACATAATAAATTACTCTCATTATAATATAACGATAAATTAAAAAAAGAATATACCATTCAGTTGATAACTCTTTTGTTCAATAACTCTGTCATTATCTTTCATTTTTTAATAATATAACTTTCATTTCATCGTTTGGATTAAAAATAAAAAATGATATTTCTTTGAAAAAGAAAATAAAAAAAAAACAAAAATAATGCATCAAAGAAATTAATTACTCTTGAGGTTCATCTTCTTCATCAAACTTTGGTGCTAAGTAGAATTTTAACACACAGGCTTCTCCTTTAAATTCCATTATAAGTGGTGCTTGTCCACTTAAAGATAATTTAACATTATCAGCCAAAGGGGCAGATTTAGCAAATTCACTAATTTGTTTTAAAGCAAATGAAGCAGTAACATCTTTATTATGTTCTATTTGAAGTCCATTAGAGTCAACATTTTCAAGAGCAGAAAGAGTCATACAAGTTTCACACATAGCACCTTTAGTAGTGAGAGTGACTTCATTTTTAGTACATCCAATAGAAATAGAATCATCTCCAAGAGCACTAAAATCTTTTGTAATTTTGAGGAATTCTGCAGATGAAAGTGTAATAATAGCGTCAGATTGAAGTTCTGGAATTTCAACACTTTCTGCTTCAATATCAACTAAATTTAAACCAAATTTCATTGTTTTATTTGTTCCTTCAGAAGTAATTGATAAAACAGCATCATCTACTTTTTTAACATCTAGAATTAATCCACAATCATTGTCAAGTGCTTTAAGTATTTTAGATAAATGTGTTAAATTAATTCCTAATGTAATTGGTTTTAAACATTGAAATTCATCAAACGCATCAGTTTCTATTAAAAGAGATACTAATGATACATGAGAATTATCCATACATTGAACTGCTATTCCAGCATCACTACAATCGAAATTAGTTTTGTCAATAGTAGATTTAAGTGATTCAACTACTCTTTTAAAAAGAGCTGCTTCTTTAAATTTGGCGTGGAAAGCACACATTTGAACTTGAGATCTGAGATTTTTTAGTTCTTAAAAAAGATAAAATGAAACCCTCGACTGTTCAGTCATTATTTCATTCAATTCTTATTGAAGGAGAAGTAGTTGAATTAGATGAAGAGTGTATTACAGAAATAGAAGGAGATGTCAAAAGTAATTTTACATGGAGTGGAATTGAAGAAATAAAAGAAGAAGAAGAAAAAGAAAAAGTATTTGAAAAAAAAGAAAAAGAAGAAAAACAAAAAAAAGAAAATTGGAAAAGTGAAATTGAATGGTTCAATCAAATAATCGAAAGAAACGTCCAATTATATGGAGGAGTTTTTTTAAAAATTAATGGAAAAGCATTAGTTGATGCAGAGTGGATGAATGGTAGTTTAAAAGTTTGTAATGGAAATGAAGGAATGATGTTATTACAAGGTTCTGAAAGAGCACAAGAATTAATTGAAAAACACAGACAAGAAGGAAAGACTAATGAATTAGAAATTCGAAAATTTGAAGAGATTCGAATTTCTGATGAGTTTAGATGTTTTGTAGTTCATAAAGAACTAATTATTATTTCACAAAGATATAATGATGCGTATGAAGTTAAAATTCAAGAAAGAAAGAAAGAAATTATAAAGAAAGTTAATGAATTATTTGAAATTATTAAAAATCATCATTTTTCTGATAGTTGTTTGTTATATTTAATTAAAATTATTATATTTTAATATGATATACTTAATCTTTAGATACTTTCGATGTTGTTATTAATAACAAAATAAAAGTAATTGGATTTGATGAAATGAATGAACGTAGTTTTGAAGGAATGACTTTTAATAAAGAAGAACTTATGTTAAATGCTAAAGATATTAATGTTGTTAAACCTTTATTAAAATTTGTAGAAGATTCACAACATATCATTCCTACTGTAAAACAATTTTATGGAATACCTGAAGAATTTTATGATGAAAAAGTATTAAATACATTCCTCACAAATCCTTCAAAATTAACTTCTTTTTATTATTTAGGTTTAAACTGCGAATTTTTAAAATTAAACAATTCTAAAATTAACTTTGAGTTTTTAATATTAAATGAACTGATTCATTTTATAACTTTTCAGTTTTAAGACAAAGAATATCAATGAAAAATTTGAAGAAAATTAATAATATGAATAATAATGAAGAGTGAATAAACTTTTGGCTGAAAACTTTATTTAGACTTTTGTTCTCTACACAATTTTGTATTGTTATTTCTATGACAATATAGTAAATAAATACTTTATATTGATTTTTTTATTGGTTAGTTGAAAACAAAATAAAACAATACTTTAATTAGTTGATATTTCTAACAACTATTCAAATAGGATGTACTTTAAGATAACCGTTTATAAAATAAGAATTAGTTTAGGGTTAATCTAAAGAATATACAACTGATAATTTGGTACGAACAATTCTAAATTATTTGTTGTGTTGAAAGTAAATAGCAAAAGTTTAGAATTATAATTTATACTAATAAATCCAAATAACAACATCTAAAATAAGGAAATATAGAAAGACTATTTACTCCTACTCATAGAACAACATTATTTATTTCATTTACATCTTTACTTGAAGCTAAAAAATTATATCTTACAAATTATTATAATAAAAAACAATATTTATTATCACACATAGACATTATCAATATTTTCAATTAAACATCTGTAGATTAAAAGTTACTTTAATTCAACAAAAAGTACTTGAACTTATTTATTATTTCATCATACAAATTGAATCTCATCATCATTTTCAAAGTAAAAAATATTTTACATTTAAATAAACTAAAAGATTCAATTTATGTCATGAAATACATTGATTTATTTTTGGAAGAAGGAAATTTAAATTAATTGGTATTTATACAACAAATTAAATATGATATAAAAATTTCATCTAAAATTCTTCTCTAGTACTTATTCATTAATAACAATATATCACTTAATGTTAATGAAAAATTATATCATTCTTCTTATTATAAAAACACAAAATTATTGTTTCTTTGAGTTGAATTATATTTCTAAATTGTTAAAACGATAAACGTTATATATAACAATCTTTATTAAAAGGAAAGAAGTGTCGAAGATTCTTACAAGATCTAAAAATAAATATTGAAAAAGTTTGATTTAAGTTTTTGTCTTACCAAAAAAAAAAGAGGAAAACAAAATAGTATTGTTACTAAAAGAGGATAAAAGAAATATAAAAATCACAAGATATATTAAGAAATTAAAAGAAAATTTTAATATTAAAAAAAAAACAATCAAATTGAAACCCCCCTAAAATAAATTAATCAAACAAAAAATAAATAAAACTCAGTGAAATTGAAATTGGGAAAATTGACTATCAAAATGGTTTTTTGATCAAAAAACCCTTTTGTAAGAACTACACTTTTTTTTTAATAAAAGAAGAGGATGCACTTAATTAGTTATTTTATATATATTCTTTTATTTTCTAAAAGTCAAGGATTTCATTGTAGTCCAGGCTGTACATCTGAGTGTATTGCAGATTATACATGTCTAGATTCATGTTCAAGTGGATATGAAAATGATCATTCATGTGACCATTGTACACCATTTGATTCAACATTAGAAATTTCTGAAACAAATCCATTATTTTATAATTTTGAAGGAATGTGTTCATTAATAAATCCTTCTAAAGTTACAAAGAAAAAAACATTAATACCAGATTCTATTACTGAACTCGAAAATGAAAAAAGCATAACTTTAAATTTTGATAGTACAACTTTTTATGACTCTGGACCTTGTCATTATAAAGACTCTAATAATCAAATGATTTATAGAAGAGGCCATTGGCTCTTTATAGATTTTAATAAAATTAATACAATAACAAAAGTTATTATGTTTAATGTAGCTCATAATAATTTATCAAATAAACAAGACGTTAGAATTGACTCAACTGACTCAAATCAAAATGATAAAACATTTAGATGTTTTGCTATGGATATTTTATCATCTAAAGTTAATTCAACATCATTTCCTATACCGATTCCACATTTTGTTACATCTAATCGTGAACATCGTTTATACTTTTTTGTTTATGTAACAGGTGACCAAAATACTTCAGTTACAATATCTATAAAAGCAATGAACAATTATAGTCCAAGAAATGATTTAGTAATAACCCAAGACATATTCAATGCATTAATGGCAAATGGAGGATCAACAGAAGTAATACTTGATAATACTCAACAAGGTCAAAACTTTTATCCTGCATGTATTCCTGATAAATTAATGAAAGGCCATTTCTTTGAACAAAATGTTGATTCAAGATATAGAATTGCTGTTGATGTTTCATTTGATAATAGAATAAGATTTATTCAAGAAGTTGATTATAATGATATTGATATATGTAAACATCTTTTTGTTGGACAATTATTTGGTAAATCAAACACTATTAAAGGTTATAAAAATGGACTAGTAATTTCTCTTGATCCAAAAGCTTCAAAAGGAAAAAGATATGCTTTATTCACAAATCAGCAAGACAGTAATTTTTCAATTGTTATTTCTGCTATATGTCCTGATGAATGTAATTCTGATAAAGGGCATGGAACTTGTTCTACTAGAGATAAGAAATGTTTATGTGAAGATGGTTATGGAGGTGAAAGTTGTATATTAAAATGTTGGCATAATAATACATGGCAACCTAAAGGAAATAATGGAAATGGTCAATGTTATTTTGGAGAAAAAGGATGTCGAGATGATTGTACTTGTTCAGAGAATTATGTATTATCTGGACATCATTGTGTATCAGAAAATTGTCTTAACTCTATTCTTTCTGGAGATTTAGAATGTTTTAGAGGAACAGAAGGATGTCTTGAGAATTGTTATTGTAACACAAATGATTATATACCATATTTTGGAAGTTGTAAGAAAAAGACATGTGGAAATGGTCAAAGAGATAGTATTCTGGATAGTAAGGGACATGAAATTGGAGAAGAATGTGATGGAGGAAAGAATTGTAATTCTTTTTGTTATTGTATAGAAGGGTATGTTCCAAATATTGATGATCCATTATCTTGTAAAGAAAAGTCATCAACGCCAACATTTTTACATGTTGGTATTGGGTTATTATGTGGATTTATTGTTATTATAGTAATTGTTATTATTATTGGAATTATATTATATAGAAAGATTAAACGAATAGATATAAGAATATTTAAATTACAACAACCAGGGTATTATTATTATATTTCAGGAAGTAAAAAAGTAGATCCTGAAGTAGATACAAAATTTAAAATTAATCCAGTTTCATTAGATTTTGGAAATAAAGATGTTCCAACAGAAGTATTTGATACGCGATTTGAACGAATGGAAATTAAAAATAAAAGTGGAAATAAATATATGTTAATAATCTTTCATACTCCAAATAATCCTAAATTTGTATTTAATTTTGAAAAGCAAGTTACTATAATAAGACCAAGAATAACTAAAGAAGTTACTTGTTATATGACTCTTCATTGTACTACAAAAATTAATGATATAAAAATTCCTTATTCGGTTTGGTTTAGTAAATCAAAACATACACTAAGAGAAATAATTGTTTTATTAAAAGAAAAAACATTTGAAGAATGGACTTCCACAGACCAAGAAACAATGAATATGTTATTAAAAAAAGTTACTTCAAGATTTCATGGAAGTCTTACAATTGATACTACAGCAGCATCATCTACTCATATTGATTTAGATGAATTAAATTTAATAGAAGAGCCTATTGCAGAAGGGGCAATGGGTAAAGTTTATATAGGTTGTTATAGAAGTATTCCTGTTGCAGTTAAAATGTTTCGTTGGGAAAATTTAACAGAAGAAGAAACATTAAATTTAAAGATGGATGTTATTAATGAATGTTTATTAATGAGTAAATTACGTAATCCGTTTATTGCAAATTATATGGGATCAGTTACGTATTTACCACAAGTATCAATGGTAATGCAATATTTTGTTTTAGGTTCATTAGGTGAATATCTTAGGAAAGATAATGAAAATTTTATTAAATTACCATATAAACTTAAAGTTAAAATGCTTTTTGATACTGCAAGAGGAATGCAATTTTTACATGAAAATAGAATTATGCATTTAGATCTTAAACCTGATAATTTATTAGTTAATTCTTTATGTGCAGAATCTCCTTGTTGTATTAAAATTACTGATTTTGGTACTTCAAGGTTTACTAAAAGTAGTTATAGTAATGAAGACAAAGGACTTGGTACTCCAATTTATGCTGCACCAGAATGTTATAGTGATAGATATTCTTTTGCAAGTGATGTTTATGCATATGGTGTAACAGCGTGGGAAATCTTTTATGAAGATGAACCTTATAAAGAATTTAAGTCTTTATTTGAAATAAAGGATTATGTTCTTCAAGGAAAAAGACTTAAAATTGATGATTTTATGCCTTTAAATTTAAAAGAACTAATTGAAGATTGTTGGAAACAAAAACCAGAAGAACGTCTAGGATTTGAAAGAGTTTGTAATTACCTTGTTCTTATCTCATCCTCACTAGAAGATGCTAGTGCATTAGACGAAGGTGTTGATCTATCTAAAATTGAGTCTTTAATTATTAAAAGAAATGAGCGTTTAAATACACTAATGAATGAATCACAAACAAAATAAACTAATTGATTTTTTTATTTTTAATTACTATTATTAGTATTGTATTTCTTAAAAATTATTTATAAATTAAAATTTAACTTAATTTAATCTTTTATCATTTTAATACATTTCTTGATTTATTCTTTGATTTAGTATTTACCATTTACTACACTGTAGTATTGGTTGAAAATATATATCTCTTCTTCTATTTCATTCTAGACTGATTTGTAGTTAGAATATACAAACAACCAAACTTGCCTTTTTAAAACAAAAATTCTGTTAGAGAGAAAGTTATAGTTCATATAAATATTAGCTTCTTAATTAAATTTTGTATTTCTATCTCTAATAATAAATCTAAATAATAAAATAAATGATATTTATTTGATTATTTATGTTTGTATTCTTTTGAAATTTCAGATTATGAAAAATATTGTTAGAGTAATCATCCAAGATCTTTATTGTTACTCATTTATATTGTTAAGACTTCCATAACTTCTTGTTTTGTTGTTTATTATTAAGTACATTCTGAATAGTTTTCCAATTTTCAAATGTTCTAGACATTAATCATAAACAGAATAATTTCTTTGTGATATAATTTTTTTCTTGTTAGTGATGTAGATTATATTGATTTTGATTGAATTATTTTTATAATTTATTTAAAGATGATTTAATGCCATAACTATCCATTTCAATTTGTGAAACAATTTCTGATTCAATGTAGAATAATAGTTATTAACATTAATGTCATATTAATATAATTATTTTCATTATTATGTTATTTAATTTTTTCTTTAAGCTTTATTTTTATTATGTTACTTATTTCTTCTCTACATTATTCTCGTTTATTTGTGTTTATTTCATATTTCAACATAATTTCATCATTCATCATTTGTTTCTTATTAAATCATTCTAATATTCTTCTTAATATGTTATTTGTATTTCATATCTTCTTTTATTTTAAATTTATTTTCAATTGAATAATACAAATGAAATACTTAATTTTGATTTGCATATTCAATGAAGAAGTATAAACGAATAATCAAGAATATTGAATGAAAAAAAAACAATAGAAAATATGAATAAGAGAAAATACAACCTAATGAAATAATTATATTTAAATATTATTATTGAATAAGATGAATGAAATATAATAATTGTATTTCAATATCATATATATTCATGTTTCAAATGTATCAATATAGTTATTTGAACATTTTATCAATTTATTACAAATGATTTACATTAACATATTCTATCATATTATCATTCTACATTTATCTATTATAATTCATTTCTAATAGTTATATTTACAATAATATCATCAATTAATTACTTAAACTTTAGACTAATATTAGAATCTCTTCCAATAATTCATTTTCTATTAATTTAGTTGATATTCTTTAATACATGATATTCCATAATTTCTAAGAGATTTAATAAAACATAAAAATGCAATAAGTAATATTTTATACTTTTAGGTTTAAAATATTTTATTTTTCATATATTAATATGTTTATTAACTTTCGTATTTCATTTTTATTTAATTTGTGTTTATTCCATTCTTCAAACACTTCTTTTTATCATTCTCTATTGTAATTTATCTAAATCAATGAAATCTAAGTATTTGATTTTCGTTTTATTCATTTGTTTTCACATTCTATCAATTCATCTTAAACCATCATTCTGTTGTTTAATATGTTAATTCTAGCATTAATTGCCGTTTTTATCAAATATTTCTTCATTCATTTATGTTCATTCCATATTGTTAATGTATTTCATTTGTAGACTTTTCTCTTATATTTCATTTCTTGCTTCTTTTTTCCAATATCAACAATAATATTACACAATTGTTTTATCTTCTATTCTTTTGGTTTATCTTCTCACATTTCTACTTTTATTCATTTATCTTCATCTTCTTCTTACTTTTATTTTGTCATTTTATATCTTTCTTTCCCTTCTTTTTTCTATTATTCGATTTTTTCGTTGACTATATTTATTTCATCCTTTTAATTTTATTTCATCTAAACATTTGATGATTATTAAAATAACTTGTAAATATATTATCAACACACTATAAATGAATGAGAAGAATATGATAATCAATATTTATTTTAATTAATTATCAAATAATAGATTTGATATTATTATAACCTTTATCCATTCTCTTTATTCTTTCTTTTTTTCAGTACTGATAATATTATATTATCTTATATTTATTATTTAACTTCATTCATTATCTTTCTGTTATGCTGATTATGTTGATTCAATTATTTAATGATTGATTTACCCATTTCTAAATCCATTTTATAAATATAATTAAATTTAGTTGAAAATGAAATAAAGTCAATATGAATTAAATGTTATTTTTATATTATAACCATATAAATCAAAGTATATACTCAATATAAATAATTATATATTTGACTACTCTTTCTTCAGTTAATTAATAATATTTCAATATGTCTTTCATTAATAAACAATTTCATTTATCAATATTGAACGGTTCGATGATAAAACATTCATCAAGTGATTTTATTCAATTATATTGAAGCATATTCATAAATCCTAATTATCACACAATTTTTTAATATTCTATTTATTATTTAAATATTTATGATATTATTTAATATTAAACTATATGTTTCTTTTATATTTTTTGTTCTTTTATATTTATCTTATTACTTTTTAAAAACCTTCAAAACAGTTTTTTAAGATATAGTATTTTATATGATTGTCAAATTTAAACATTAATTTTGATTAAGATATATTTAACAACTATTTCATTTATTAAAAACAATATCCTTATTCTATTTTAAATATTTTCTATTTGTTAAAAAACATAAAAATTATTCATTAATATACATTTATTCAAAGTCTTTAAATTAATATTTATCAATTATTTGTCTGTTAATTAATCTTATTAGGTATTGATTAAAGTATTACTTTTTTTAAAAAATACTTAATTATTTCAATTATTTATATTTTTAAATAAGTTAATTTTTCTTAACTAATCAGATATATTCATTTATTTATTTTAATTAGCAACATCTTTTAAATTTATAAATTTTAGTCGTTTAATAACAATGCTGTCTTTAGAACATTTATCATTATTCTAAATAATATAGCATATTGTTATAAAAGATATAAACTCTCACTCTTTTCACTCATATTATACTTTCATAAAAAAATTACCAAAAGAATTTAATAATATGAAAACCAATAAATCCAAATATTTTTTATATTTATAAATTAGTTGAACTAATTAAATAATAAAAAACAAATATTTCAATAATTTTACAAATACTTTTAATAAAAAGAGAAATTTATTTAATTGAACTAAAAAATAAAACTTAAAAAGTATGGATTTTATAACAAATATCATTTTAATTGGAGTATTTTTATTTTTATTAAAGATGTATTGTAATGGAAGACAAAACCTTATTGAAAAGGACCTTAAAGGAAAAGTTGTTGTTGTTACAGGAGGCACACATGGAATGGGAATTGCCTTAGTCAGAGAATTATTAAAACATCATGCTACTGTTGTTTCTTTCTCACGGAATGAATCATTAGCACAAAGAATATCAAATGAATTAATTAAAGAATTTCCAAATTCACAATTTGAACATATAACAATGGATTTAGGAGATTTAAAAAGTGTAAAAGAAGCAACAGAAATATGTATTGAAAAATATCCAGAAATTGATTACATTATTGATAATGCAGGAATTCTTATTTCACCCTTTACAAAAACTAAACAAAATTTAGAAGGGGTTATAGGGATTAATTATGTTGGACATTTTTTGTTTAATTTAAAATTATTAAATGCTCTAAAAATAAGACATGGAAGATTTATAATAACTTCATCTATTATGGCACAATTCGCTGATAAACCTATTACTTTGGATTGTAAAAAGAATGAATTTAATTGTTATCAAAGATATTCTCAAAGTAAATTGGCATTAATGATGATGGCAAAAGAATTAAGTCTTCATGGAATAGAAGCAGTTTCAATTCATCCTGGTGTTGTAGTATCAAATATTCTACATAAATATCCACTTTTCATTCAATGGGGATATAAAATTCTTGGGTTTTTTATTTTTAAAAGTGTTGAAGATGGAATTCAAACGGCATTACATTGTATATTTTCAGACTCTATTGTTAATGGTGGTTATTATAAAGACTGTGAATGTAGTATGTTATATAAAAGAGCAGAAAATACTACAGAACGTCAAGAAGTATGGAATAAAACTTATGAAATTATTAAACCTTTCTTATAACTTATTATTTTTTTTCTAATTACAACAAATTTTCATTTAAATAATATTTAATGAATATTTTTTTAACTTAAACATTGTTATATTATAAATAACATATAACTTTCTTCTTTTTATATGTTATTATTGACAATTTAAAATTAATGAGGGAGTTATTTAAAGTAAATTGTAAATTTACCTATTTATTCTTTTTTTTTAATGAAATAAAAAGGATATTAGTATTAAATATTCACACAATCTAATTGTTTCATAACAATAAATGATTAATTCAATTAATTTAATAAACTCTTCTTTTAGTGAAGGTATTTTTTTATTTTTAAAGATATTAAAAAAGCTGTCAACAGTAAATTAAATGTCAAAAATTCTTCTAAAAAAAAATGGGTACAAAAAAAAGAAATAAAAAGATTTTTAATATTTCAATTTCAATTAATTTTTATCTCAAAACAATTTAAAAGAACAATAACAAAAACAATTAAATAAAAGTTAATAGTGTTTAATATAAACTATCCCATTAATTATTTTAACAACAACTAGTTGACTCTTCATCTTTTTCTTGAATTTGGTGATGTTCAATACAAGTAACTTCACTTCGTTCTTTTGGTTTCATAAATTTAAGTAAATCCAGAAATACTTTTTTAACATCTAAATTGTTAATAGTTATATTCATTTTTTTATTCTTTTAATACAAACTTTCACCTGTTTTAGCAGATACCTCAGCATATACTTCAATTTTTAATTCTTCATTTAATCTTTTTATTTCATCTTCATTAATAACTCTTTGATCATTAATATCACTCTTATTCCCTACAACAGCAACAGCTACATCAGGAACAGCATCTTTTAAATCTTTATACCAACCACGTATATGTTCAAATGATGTTTTTGAAGTAATGTCATATACAATAACTGCTCCACTACTTCCTCGATAATACATTGATACCATTGATCTATATTTCTCTTGTCCTGCCTAAATGTCTTGTTAAGTCCTGTCATCCTTTTTTCTAAAAATAATATCAACAAACAGTATCCCAAATAGATACATCCACTTCTTTTCCTTCTGACTCTAATTTTGTTGTTACAAATGATGCCGCAATAGTTGCTTTTTCTTCATCAATAAATTGGTCTTTAATTAATCTATTAGAAATACATGTTTTACCAACACCTATCAATTAAATATTTTTCTTTCTTTTTCGTATTAAAACAAACTCATATCTCCAATAACACATATTTTCATTGATCCATTTAACATAATTCTTTTGTGTAATTCTGTTTTATCAGTTCATTCTCAAAACAAAGACATAAATTCTTTAAAAACTACCTATCTTATTATAGTTTATTTAATAATTATTTTACTATAATTTATAATTTTTTACTCTAGTCATTTTTCAAAAAAAAAGAAAAGTATTATTTATAATAAAAATATATTTTAATTATAATAAATCAATCTGTTAGAAAAGATATAATGAAAAGATACTAATAAATATAATGTTTTGTAATCTTATTAAATTCCCTCTCTTTGTTAGCGAGCAAGGATTAGATAACTTACAATATTATAAGTATAGTGGTGTTGATTTAAGTTTAATGGTAAATTATTTTTTAGGACCGTATTTCTGGAATTTATTGATAGAAAAATTTCCTATGTGGTTAGCACCAAATATGATAACACTTGCTGGAGGATTATTTATGGGAATGGCAATGATTGTAATGAATATTTTTCTTGATCCTAATAGTGAGCCAAATATTTTAGTTAATACTTTTGTATGTATTATGATATTTTTATATCAAACAGCAGATAATTTAGATGGAAAACAAGCAAGAAGGACAAAATCTTCAAGTCCATTAGGAGAATTATTTGATCATGGAGTTGATTCAATAATGATTGGTATATTTAGTGTAGCTGTTGTATTAAATCTTCATCTAACAACAACAAAATGTTATTTATTAATGATGGTATTAAATACTGTGTTTTATATGTCTCATTGGGAAGAATATCATGTAGGAACATTAGTATTAGGATATATTATGAATCCAACTGAATTACAATATTTAACAATAGGATTTTTATTATTTCAAGGCTTTTTTCCAAAAGTTGGAGAAACAGTTATTTTAATGGTATCTATTAATGACATGATCTATTATTTTATTTTAATTTGTTGTATTTTAGGATGTTTTAAATATTATTTAAATGTTTCTCATTGGTCACAAAAGAATAATACAAACCTTTCATCTGCAATACTTTGTATGACACAATATTTTATATTTTTAATTTTGACATTATTACTTGTTCTTTTACTTCAAATAAACCTTAACCAATCTTATAAAGTCTTCTGGATTAATTGTTATATAATTATTTTAATTAACGCATATTTAACTCAACGACTAGTTGTAAAAAGAATATGTAAAGAACCTATTTCAATGATGGATAATATTTTCTATGGATATGGATTATATATTATTATCCTTTTCATTGTTCTTATACTTCACAATGAATCTTTGGCTTTTCTAACAACTATTGGGGGACTAATTTTTGCGTTCTTTATGGAGTCACTTTTAATTGGTGATATTTGTTATGCATTTTCTCGTCATTTAGGAATTCATGTCTTAACTATTTCACCAATAGAGGAAAATGATGTTTAATTAATTCTTAAATTAATTTGACTTTCAACTTAACGATAAATAGAATTAAAAAAGGATATTAAATTTCTATTTCTTTAAAAAACTTAAAAATAATTTAATTTTATTCTTCATGAACCAACCATTGGACACTCAATCAGATACTCCTTTATTCAATACACCTCCTACTGAACCAAAAGAAATTCAACCCGATAAGTTCCACATTATAAAAGATCTTAATAATCAAAAAAGAAAACTTATTTACCGTAAATTACTTCATTATGATAATGCACAACTTTCTTTAGAAGAAATGAAAATGAATACACAAATTAATAAATATGAGTATTATTCTTTAGTACATAAATATTATACACTTTCTTGTAAAAAAGTTAAGGAATTTTCAAATACAACTTCTGAAGGATATTCTTTATATCTTCTTAAAGCATTAAATAATAATAAAATTTTTGATAGTATAAAAGGGTATGATAAACAAGATATTAAACTTCTAGAAAAGATTGATATGGATCTTGCTCGTGTAACAAATACATTTTGTTCTAAAGTTTGTTATTTTTCTTCTTATTATATTTGTTTTTTTTTTTGTTATTAAAGCTTTAATAACAAATAATTATTTATTAGAATTTACCTATTTTGGCTGGTATTAGAAGAATAGCATTTATTATTGCTAAAACTGAGTATAACTGTCCATATACACAAGGATTAATTGATATAATAATACCTCTTTATCAAATATTTAATGAAGAATTTATTGGAGAGGTTAAATCAAATGAAATATCAGATGTTGAATGTAATGTTTATAGAGTAGTTTGCTATATTTATAAAAAATTAAATTTATGGTATTATCCAAAATTAAAAGATGGTACTATAATGGTAACAACATTATATGGGAGATTATTAGAATTAATTGATACAGATCTATATAATTATCTTAGTCAAATAAATGCTCATCCTATGTTTTATGCTTTTGAACCAATTATTACTCTATTTTCACGTATTTTACCAATAGATGATTTAACTATATTACTTGACCACGTCTTTGTATCAAAAAAGTTCTCTTTTTTATTATGTTTTATGGCTGAAATTATTTTGTTTGTTTTTTTTTAATTATACCAATTGAATTAAAATGTACATTATTTATGAATAGAGAAAATAAGGACAAGTTGTTGTTAATTCAAAGCGAAGATGAAGCTATGCTCTTTTTAATGGTTTGTTATTTTACAATTCTTTTTATATATGATAAATTATTTATTATGTTTAGAAAGTTTTCCCACTCAGTTGCTTTAATGAAGTATTAGCTAATGCCAGAATTTTATATCTCAAATATGAAAATGACATCAACGGAATTTTTAAAACAACAAAACAAAGTTCATTGGAATGTATTTGTATTAACCAAAAAAATATAATAAGAAAAGTCTGAAAAGAAATACTTATGGATAGCTACAATCACTTTTTTGTAACAATTTAGTATCAAAAATATTATACACGACTTAAATTTCATTTTTTATTACAATATTTGTTAAAATTATTATTCATTAAATGTTTTTTTGAATAAAAACTTTCTCTTCTTCTATTCAATCAATGGGAATAATCTAAAAAACTTTGATTTGGAACTTAAATACTTTTTGTTAATCCCTAAAATAATTAATTATTTTTATTATTTTCTTTTTTGTTGTAGTTTTTATTTTCTAATTCAAATAAATACTAACCAAATTGTTGAAGTAATAAGGGACTGACAGCACAGTAGATAATCGAGTGGAGACTGGAAATAGTTGCGTTATAAATAAATTATAATTATTGATTTTTATTATAGTTTAAGTGTTTTTTATGTTCAATAATTAATTATTTTTAAATTTAATTTTATTATTATGGTGTTTAATTTGTTTAGACTGTTGTTTTTTTTAATTTGTTATTGGAAAGAAGTATTTTACATAAGTTAAAATATTTATTGATAATTATCATAAGAATATATCAATTAATAAAGTTAATGATTAAGAACACGTCTTTTTAATGAATCAATGGATAAAGAAAATAGATTTATTAATCAATTCTATAATAAATAATCTATGAAGTATTATAAGAATATAATAATACAAAACAGTGAATAGTCTAGAGAATAATCATATATTAACGATAAATGAAAAAAGAGATGAAAAACAGCTTATGAAAAACAGAATATGACATAATAAATGTACTAAGAAGGGTAATAATAATCAAATCTATTTATAAAGGGAATGAATTAAGAAGTAATAAAACTGATTTCTATTGTTCTTTGATAATTGGAGACAAGTCCTGTATCTGAACATTTTTCTACTAATTCTACAAAGTATGTTTGGTTATGGTAAAAGCAATTTTTCATAATATCCAATGTGTTTATAATAACAATGCTTTTACCTTCTTTTATAATGCTATTTTCATTTTTAATTCTTTATTTAATTTAATATTCGCTATATTTAATATACATTTGCTTCAATTTATTATTAAAGTTATTTTGACTTCAATAATTTCTCTATTTTCTTTATAATTATTCTTTTTCTTCATTTATTTTCATTCTTATTGTGATATGAAACAATAATCATATCATTTATTAGATTTTTATTTTTTATTTATACTTATATTTTATCTCTGTATTTTCTTTTATTACTTTTGTAGTGTG
>NW_008579041.1:0-540 GCF_000257125.1 Entamoeba nuttalli P19 | reverse complement strand
TCATATTTTGAACTTATAAATATCAAATTATATTAAAATGAATGCAGTTTTTATTAAACAACTAGAAGAATGGAGAGAACAATATACTATTTGATTCAGATAAAGATAATTGGAATGTTGATACATCAGTATTTGATCAGAATAATAAATAAAGAACATATAATAATTGTAGTATTGATACGTCAATATTTGAAGAAAGAGTATTGATAAAAGAGCATATAATAATTGTTATTGAAGATAAAGAGGAAATAAATTTTGGAGAGGATGATATGTTAATTCTAAAATTGATAAAGTTTATGATTGGATATATGACCTAAATTCATTTTTATTTTCATTAAAATCAAAAGGAAGAATGAAAGGAATGATGAAATTTGATATTAAAATACCACCATTTGCATTTAAATTATATAATCAATCAAGTGAATGGTTGTTTGAATTTGGAGATTGTGATATTACTGTTGGTAAAGAAAACGATAAAAAATATTCATTTTGTGATCAACAATCATTTGGTTATAAAGGAATATCAAATGCACTTTGTGG
>NW_008579040.1:0-550 GCF_000257125.1 Entamoeba nuttalli P19 | reverse complement strand
AATAATAAAGTTTTTGATGATACTGAGAATGTCTTCTGCCAAACTCCAGAAGAAACTACTGAACATGAAGAGTCCCAAGGAGAAACCGAATCTTCAGAAACTTCTGGAAGTGGAAGTGATGGAAGCTCAAAGACTAGTCAAGTGTCATCAGTAAAAGAAGTAGATCTTTCTCAAGGCGATGAATCATTTGATAGTGAAGAGTCATCTGGCAGTGAACAATCAGACAAAAATGATGGTTCTTCTGAGAGTAAGGAACCACAAAAAAGTGATGGTCCAACAAAAGATTAACCTCTCAACTCCAATAAATGCCCTGAAAAGAGTTTTTCTAAATAAAATATTTGTGGATTTTTTATTTTTTATTAGCAATGTAAAATATTCTTTCTGTTCGAAATAAACTGCCAAAAAAACTAATTAAAAATTTGAATTTTAGGAAGAATTGGTTTTTGAATTCCAAAAAGTTCAAAATGAACTGATGAATCTTTAAAACAATAATTAAGTATAACATCTATGAATGAAATAGTTGAAGAAAAGATTCCTAGTAAAGTTGATT
>NW_008579039.1:0-2150 GCF_000257125.1 Entamoeba nuttalli P19 | reverse complement strand
ATTAAAGAAATAAAAATTGACATTGACATCATTAAAGAAATTAAAACCTTGCAATACAAAACATGATGGATGTCATGGAATATTTATTCTATCAAAATCAAACATACAGAGTATATCTTGAAGAAGATGAAGACGAAGGGACGGGATTAGTCTCCTCTGAGCCATGAAGAATAGAAACTATTTCTATTAATACTTAATTCATTACTTTAGTTAATAAAATTATTTTTTAGTTTATTATTTCTTAATTTTTATTATTCTTCATTTACATCATTTCTGTGGTTCATCAATATCATGACAAAAATATAGAAATAATTTCCACAAACAAATAGATTTATATGACATTATCAACAATATATTCATGGTAATTATCAAAAAATAATAGAATTGATCACTTTATTACATTTCATTATAATTATAAACACCATAATCAATTCGCATTTAAACATATTCATAACAAAAATAATTATTATATAAACACAATGAAGATAGAATATTTAATTAATATTATTATGAGAATAAATAAGACAAAAGAAAAAAGATATAAGAATAAAAGATACTAAAAAATTAGTATGAAACAAACCACTAAAATTATATGAAAAGATAATGAAGAGATATTATTGATAAGAAATAAATATACTAAGCATCAAAGTTATCAATTAAATAAATATTAAAAGAAATATTAATAAAGATAAACAAAGAAGAATATATAGAAGTAATTAAAAGAAAAGAAGAAAAGAACCAAGAAATATGAAAAAGATAAGAGAAATAATAAGAATTATAACAATGAGTTATAACTCAAATCAATTCCATAAATTAAAAGAAATAATAACAAATCACATGAATGATAAAACAGACATTAACAAATGAAAGCAACAATAAAAATAATAAACAAAATAATAAAATATATGAAATAAGATGAATAAAATACTAAGATAATAAATAATAAAAAAATGAATAGAAAATTGGAGTAATAACGGAATAGAAATATGAAAATGAAGAAAATGAATTAGAATGTAACTTTAAATAGAATGATAAATTGTATTGTAAAAGAAGTAATAAAAATAAATATAATGGAATATATCAAATTATACAAAAGCAGAATAATTCAACTGTACTAATAAAATAGTTAAAGAATAAAAAGAATGAAATAAATAGTAATAACTTGAATTTGAATAAAATGAATAATCATTTAATAAAATACAACGATAATGAAATTATAAGAAAATAACAAATTAAATAATGAAAATTATCAATTTAAACTAAATGAATAAAAATAATGAAATTAATGTAAGAAAATGTATATTTATATGAAATAAGCAAATCAATAATTCCATCAAATAATAAATGAAGTGATGTGATATTTGTAAGTATAACATACAACAAATGAAGTTATAATAAACAAGAATGTAAATAAGAAAGTACAAATTAAACATGAATTAATAAATGATATATCAAATGATGAAAATAAATAAATTGAAATATAAAATAATTACAATGAAGAAATGGAGAATAAAATAAGAGAATAAATGAAATTGAACAATAATAAAAATGAAATTAATAAAACCAAAAGAAGAATAAAACCAAAGAAATGTTCAATATATTGAAACATGAAATAATCAATAAAATTGAATTACCATTTCATAAAATAACAAATATTAATATAGAAGATACAATGGATGGAATAAATAATATGATAATTGTAAATGATAAAAAGATAAGTCTAACATTTACTTATAAACAAGAAACACATAAAATTAATTAAAACGAAATAAGATAAGTTAATAGTGTAAAATAAAAGTAATTACAATAATAATTATAATAAATAGAATAGTTAATAAAGAATATGAAAGATTGCTGAAAGAACATGACATTATAATTGCAAGTGGATATTTGCAAAAGATAAAATGAATAATAATATGAAATACCTAATAAAATATTGTGAAGACAATGGTAATGGATATAGAGAATTATTTCATTAACAATATTTAAAATAGAATGAAATAATCTCAAATAAGCAAAATGAAGCTGAAAAACAAGAACTACTAAAGCCTATTTTAGTCTTTCCTTATATTATTTCATTTTTGATTGAAAATCAAAGTTGCACATCAGAAACACCACAAAAAAATTAAAATATATCAAAAGTATTGAAT
>NW_008579038.1:0-301 GCF_000257125.1 Entamoeba nuttalli P19 | reverse complement strand
CTTTTACTTTCACTTATTCTTCAAATCATTATTAAATTGATTTGTGTATTATTTCACTATTCATTGTTTATATTTATCAAATGGTTAAATAATACCTTCCAATGAAATATTATAAACCAACATTTCATTTAATTGTTGTTAAAAATAAATGAGTTTATTTTATCAAACAGTTTAATTCATCTAAAATCATTCTATATGAATATTTATTTGATAAAGTATTCAATAAAGAAATATGAAATGATTAATGATAATAAAAATAATGGAAATAAATAAAATCTAATGATAATTAATTAATAGAAAT
>NW_008579037.1:0-984 GCF_000257125.1 Entamoeba nuttalli P19 | reverse complement strand
CTCACCAACTGAAATGTTAAGGACAAGTTTATCAATCTTAATCTTTCTCATAACATCAGATTTGCAGGCTGACATGATTAAGACTATTTTATTTTTGGATTCTTTTCATAGTTCTATTTACCCTTTTTTTATTAGAAAAATAGTTTATAAAAACTATTGATATAAATCTTAATCTTCTCAAATTGAAATGATAATATCTTGTTACTTCAACTCTACTTAAACTAATACTTTGGTTGGACAATATAAATGGATAGTATTGTAAAGAAAGTAGTTTTCTGCCTCATTAGAAATAAAAGGTTTATGAGAGTGAAAGAAATTTCTAAATTAATGAAAGTAGATAATAGAAGAGTTTATGATGTTGTTAATTTACTCTCAATTTTCCCTAATGAAGAAGAGAGTTTTGTTATTAGAATTAATAAAGATAACATTTTTTATTTTAAATGGCGTCATTGTTTTATTGATGATATTAATCTTAAAGACAGACTTCAAGAATTAGTGAAAAGGAATTGCTTATTGTTTAATAGGGTGAATGCACTTAAAGCAAATATTAATAAAAAAATTCCATTCAAACAATTTGCATTAGAAGTTTTTAAATTAGATGAAGAAATGCCAGAAGATATTCAACTCTTATTAATTCAACTTAATTCTAGTTATTTTTATTTTTCAAGAATTATAAACTCGAATTTATACTGTTTTTGTTGAAGAGAAACTAATATAAAAAGAGTGTCAGTTTCAACTAATTTATGAAATAATAAAAGAAAAGGAAAAAACTATTTAAAACTATTGAAGAAAGAAAAAACAAAAAAAAAGAATAAAAATAGCCCAACCCTGTTTGAACTCGAAAAATGACCTACCAGTTGTTCTCAAGTCCATGAAGGTATGTTATGTTTTTTTATAATAGAAAGAATTAGGAAAAAATAAATTAACCATTAGATTAACGTAGCCAATCCAGCCACTGGAAGAATTAAGAAATTTGATTTTGAA